>NC_086108.1:43871999-44171999 GCF_963921235.1 Mobula hypostoma
ACTCTCTTCCTTTCTCTCTCACAACTCAAAGATCTAACATTAACAATCATCCTTTTGGCTCCCTACACACTACCTCCTGAACTTGAATGGCTTACACATTTCTTCGAGACCAGAAGGACATATGTTACTCATCACAATGAAATCTACCAGATAATTCTCGGTCAAGCTTGTATTTTCCTCCTTTTGATTAGTTATTTAAGTAACATTCACGATGTATTGGTCACATTAGTTTCTATATACATTAGGTGTAATTTGACATTACTTACTTCATTCACTTGTTTTATTTCATTTATTCTCTAATTTATAAAGTTCGAGATACTTTTATTATCAAAGTATGTATACTATAAAGAACCTTGAGATACATCTCTTTACAGGCAGCCACAAAACAAAGAAACCCAATAGAATCCATTAAAAATAGACCATCAAACACAATGTGCAGAAAAAGAAAATTGTGCAAATAAAGTTGAGGAAATAATGTTCAAAACTGAAGTTCATGAAAGTGAGTCCACAGCCACGAAGTCAGTCACAGCTGAACACCAGCCTGTCCGCTCCTCCGGCGCACACACCCTGACTTTTTCAATCTGGCTCGGAGCTTAAACCAGCCAACAGTGGGTTGTTCCTCGCTCTTGGACCAGTGGCCTACCACTTCGATAGGCTCTTGGGTCCAGGACCTGCTAGTTGCCAGTTTAATTGAAACTATTCTAATATGGCAAATTTAAACAATTTGTATTGATTTTCTGAATCCATATAAGCTGTGTAAATTAGAAACAAGCTACAACAAAGATCACTAGGATACACCCCTCAACACTTGTATTTCATGTTACTCATCTAACTATTTTGCTGTTTTCCACCTTTATGATCAATGCCTATACATTCAAGTTTACCTTGAATGCCCATGGCTGTAAAATTTTGATATTCTGAGAGTCAAAATAATAGTTATAGATAAACAGCATGGAAATGGAGTCTACAACCCATCAAGCCCTGTACCAATCACCAACCACCCAGTAACACCAATCCTACATACACTCAGTGGTATCTTTATTAGGTACAGAACTAGAACCCGGTGTGGTCATCTCCTGCTATAGCCCAACCACGTGTTGTGGGTTCAGAAATACTTTTCTGCACATCAGTGTTGTAATGTGTGGTTATTTGATTTACTGTCACCTTCCTGTCAGCTTGAACCAGCCTGGCCAATCTCCTTTGATCTCTCTTTTTAACAAGGCATTTTCGCCCACAGAACTGCCACTCACTGGATGTTTTTTTTTGTTTTTCACACCACTCTTTAAAAACTCTAGAGACCATTGAGCATGAAAATCCCAGGAGATCAACAGCTTCTAAAATATTCAAACCACCCCATCTGGCACCACCAATCATTCCATGGTCAAAGTCACCTTGATTATATTTCTTCACCATTCTGATGTTTGGTCTGAACAATAACTGAACCTCCTGACCATGTTTAAATGTGTTTATGCATTGAGTTGCTGCCAAATGATTAGTTATTTGCATTAACAAGCAGGTGTACAGGTGTACATAACAAAGTGATCACTGAGTGTAAATCTGATATATAATTCTCCCCAGCATGCCATCAATTATCACTCACCTACGTTCTCCAATAGCAGCCTGATATTATGGAATCCACAACATAAATAGGACTTTAGTCAGTACTGTAAGAGATTCAAAACAATGTGGACACCAATTAAAGACTAAAAATTGCTTGAGATCCTTCTGAATCTCTTGTGTACCTTCGGGTAAAGTTTTGGCTGATACAGCTGAAGCAGATCAGTGGAATCATTGGCTGATGACATATTTCCATATGAGCCTGTGTACCTAATAAAGTGGACACTGAGTGTAAATCAGCCATAACTGAATGGTGAAGCAAACTCGATATGCTGAATAAGGCAACAAGGCAATAAAACGACTGGTCTCAGGAAGATATTCCCAACCAAAGAATATCTCTCTTTTCTGCCCAGCTAACTTCACTAATTATAAAAAACACTGAATAAAATCTTCTTTAAAATTTATTGTTTTTCATGTTTTTTTCTTGTTATTTCTTATTATTTTCTTGGTTTTTTAGCCCTCCCTAGGGATCAGCACATCAAAGAACTTTGTGAATGATTCACAACACCAATTCCACAAAGAGAGGCCAGTGAATAAACTGCTGAGCATGTATGTGTAATGATGTCATGAGAATATTCAGACCATAATATTTCCAAAATTATATCACTATGTTAAGACTAGAAATATGTGAGCTACAAAATATTTCAATCTGATTCCTGATCTTCACTGGGGTGCTGCATCTGAATCTGAACACAGTACAGACATTACAGTAAACCTCAATATGGGAGGGGAAATAAACAATAAATACTTTTGGTATTAACTACTATCAAGAACTACTTGCTGGTCTGGGATAGAATTGGACAGAACTTGATAGAATTTGACAGAAATTGGATAGAATTTGAAGCTTGCAGTCAAGATAATTTGGTGACTTGTGCTTAAGCTCAAACCTACTTAATGACCACTTAGGTGGCATACTAGTAGATACTAGTTGAGATAAAAAAGAAGTCAAAAGGGAGAAAAATGGAAAAATATAAAGAGATAAAGGAATTTTGATGAGTTCTATAAAAAATATCAATTATTCATTTGTAATGCTTCCAATCATTGGACCATTTGACACAATTGATTCTGTTTAATTTATACCTACTTGGGTTTCAGTATTAAGAATAGGAACCAAGATATGAGAAAAACCAGAACCAGTAATCACTGGAATCAGGTCCAATGATTCCCTAAAATAACAACATAAGAAATGTTAACATTACACACCAGATAAATTACCTGAATGACATAAGTTGAATTGGTGTATCACCAAAAACACTTGCAAGTTTCTATGGATTCACCATGACTGAATTTGTTAGTACATGAAAAGTTCTCTATTACCGTAAATTCCAGTGTATAAACCGAGAATTTGGCCCTAAATTTTGGTCCTAAAATTAGGGGGTCGGCTTATACAGAGGGTGCCAACTTTGGAAAAACGAATACACGGAAGACAGGTCGCATTTATTGGCTGTTTCTGAGTTAAATTCATTCCACTGTCGATGCATGAGTTCTTTGAATGGTTTGTTTAAACTCACATCTAGTGGCTGGAGCACGGACATCAAACCACTGGGGATGACTGCAATGTCCGTATTTTCAGCTTTCAATGCTGCTTTTGTCTCACCTGACAAGTGTGCTTTGAACATGTCCCAGACAAGTAGTGACTTTTCCTTCCTGAAACCCTCTGGACGTTGACGCCACAGCTCTTTAACCCACTTCAAGCAACCCACTTCGTCCATCCAGCAGCGTTTTTAGATGCAAACAACACCCCGCGGGAATTTTCTGAGCAGTTTTTGTTTTTTGTCTCAACACAAGATCACGTCTATTCATAAATCGGGTGCACCAACTTCGCGTAGCTTTGAAATTTTCACTGACTTCACAGTGTTTTTCGTCTCATTTCAACACTTGAACTCGAATTATTTCTCTGGTAACAATGTATCCAGATGATCACTGGTGATTCACCCACTCTTAAAACTTTTTCTTCCAGTTCTGGCCACTGGCATGTTTTCCCGCGGTTTGCACATTTCATCTTTGGCATTTCCCTCAGCGTGTCCTCTGCCTTTCTCCACTCTCTCACTTGTTTTTCGTTTACACTAAACTTCTTAGCAGCTGCAGAATTATTCATTCCTTTAGCAAAATCAACAACCTTCAGCCTGAAGCCAGCATCATATCACGTTCGTTTTAATCTTTTGTATGTGGTAGTCACAAACTCAATACTGAGTACACATACTGATCCCTCCACCCTGTGTTATGTTTTAACAACATTACGATGGGCGCTAAATGGTTTCACGGGGGGTTACATTCCAGAGGATTCTTTACCATTGGGAACCTAATCCAAAATTTCCCTTCCTGATTTATTTATTAAGAATTCACTTATAACGCTCTACAATGTGTAGGCCTGTTTCCTTAGCAGGTACTGGTTCACAAAATTTCCAGGTTCCGGATTCTGCAAAGCTGAGTACCGGCATGTGAGATCTTGTGATCTTTTCTGGTTAAATCAAAAACCTCTACAAAAGGGGTCGGCTTATACAAAGGTAACATGAAAAAGTCACTTTTTTAACCTTGAAAATAGGGGATCGGCTTATACTCCGGAATATACGAATATGAGGTCCTCCGTGACTGCTTTGAATCAGTGGACTGGTTAGTATTCAAGGACTCCGCAGCTAACCTTGATGAGTATGCCTCAGCTGTCACGGACTTTATTTGGAAATGCACGGAGGACTGTGTGTCTCGCAAGACGATCCAGGTATTCCCTAAACGGAAACCTCGGATGAATTATGAGGTCGAGTCCCTTTTAAAGGCTAGAGCTGCGGCTTTTAGGTCCGGGGAGACCAGTCGCTACACGGAATCCAGGCGTGAACTCTGGAATGCTATTAAGGGTGCCAAGAGGCAATATCAAGCCAAGTTGGAAGCCCAGGCTAACCAGAGGGATGCCAGTAGACTATGGCAGGGTCTAAATGAGATCACTGGGCGCAAAGAAAAGGCTAGGAATATCAAAAAATGTGGCGCTTCTCTTCCTGATGAACTTAACATATTCTACACAAGATTCAAACAGAAGAAGAGCGTCCCGCTCACTCCAGATGAATCAGACCCGGTGGCATCGAGATTCATCATCACCGAGGAGGACGTTAGAAGGGCCTTCCTGAAGATAAATCCAAGGAAGGCGACAGGCCCAGATGGCGTCCCAGGACTGGTTCTCCGGACCTGTGCAAGCGAGCTAGCTGGAGTGTTTGCTGACATCTTCAACTGCTCCTTGCTTCAGTCTAAGATCTCCTCGTGTTTTAAGAAGGCAACGATAATCCCGGTGCCAAAGAAGAGCAAGGTGGCATGCCTGAATGACTATCGACCAGTGGCTCTGACATCAGTTGCTATGAAGTGCTTCGAGCAACTGGTTATGGCACAATTCAACCACAGCCTATCGGTCAACCTCGACGCTTTGCAATTCGCCTATCGGAGCAATAGGTCAATGGCAGGTGCCATCTCTCTGGCCCTACGTTCCTCCTTAGAACACCTGGAGAATAAAGACGCATACGTAAGGTTCCTTTTCATTGACTACAGCTCTGCCTTTAATACCATCATTCCAAATAAACTGAATCCTAAGCTCCGGAACCTGGGCCTTAGCACTCAGATCTGCAGCTGGATCTTCAACTTCCCCACAGACAGGACCCAGGCTGTAAAAATAGGGGACAAGCTCTCCTCTACAGTCACTCTGAGCACCGGTGCCCCACAAGGCTGTGTACTCAGCCCCCTGCTGTACTCACTGTACACCCATGATTGTGTAGCCAAGTTTCCATCGAGCTCAATATATAAGTTTGCTGATGACACAACAATTGTAGGCCGTATTTCGGGTAATGATGAGTTTGAGTACAGAGAGGAAATTAAGAACCTGGTGGCACGGTGCGAAGACAATAACCTATCCCTCAAAGTCAGCAAGACGAAGGAATTGGTTGTTGACTTCAGAAGGAGTAGCGGACCGCACGACCCAATTTACATCGGTGGTGCGCAAGTGGAACAGGTCAAAAGCTTTAAGTTCCTCGGGGTCAATATCACAAATGACCTGACTTGGTCCAACCAAGCACAGTCCACTGCCAAGAAGGCCCACCAGCATCTTTACTTCCTGAGAAAACTAAAGAAATTTGGCCTGTCCCCTAAAACACTCATTAATTTTTATAGATGCACTGTAGAAAGCATTCTTCTAGGGTGCATCACAACCTGGTATGGAAGTTGTCCTGTCCAAGACTAGAAGAAGCTGCAGAAGATAGTGATCACGGCGCAGCACATCACACAAACCAATCTTCTGTCCTTGAACTCACTTTACACCGCACGCTGTCAGAGCAGTGCTTCCAACACCCACCCAGCCAACATACTTTTCGTCCCTCTTCCCTCCGGGAGAAGGCTTAGGAGCTTGAAGACTCATAAGCCAGATTTGGGAACAGCTTCTTTCCAACTGTGATAAGACTGCTGAACGGATCCTGACCCGGATCTGGGCCGTACCCTCCAAATATCCGGAACTGCATCTCGGTTTTTTTGCACTACCTTACTTTCCATTTTTCTATTTTCTATTTATGATTTATAATTTAAATTTTTAATATTTACTATCGATTTGTAATCCAGGGAGCGGGAAGCGCAGAATCAATTATCGCTGTGATGATTGTACATTCTAGTATCGTTTGGCGACAATAAAGTATGAAGTATCTTGAATCTTGTGACATAATTAATGAAAGCAACATACATCAAAGTTGCTGGTGAACGCAGCAGGCCAAGCAGCATCTGTAGGAAGAGGTGCAGTCGACGTTTCAGGCCGAGACCCTTCGTCAGGACGTCGACTGCACCTCTTCCTACAGATGCTGCTTGGCCTGCTGCATTCACCAGCAACTTTGATGTATGTTGCTTGAATTTCCAGCATCTGCAGAATTCCTGTTGTTTGGACATAATTAATGAATTGATTTACAAGTGATAATTAAAATAGTCAGTTTTAAAAAGTGAAATTACTAATGTGATATGACGTGTCAACTTGTCTTAGTTCCCTAAAGCCAAAAGGGGAGGCGCAACATCTCTACATCTACTAGATATCCTCTTTATGAAATTAAAATTAAGCACACTTATGCTTCTTTGTACCTTTAATGCGCATAGGAACTACATGCTTCATCCCTTCCACTTTAAAGGAGGTGGGGAGAATAAAACAAAGATTTTACAAATGCTTGTTAATCAGTTTAAACTTAGTGGGCCAAAGAACCCAATTCAGTATTGTATGACCTACGAACGTGTGGCTAAGCACAACTGCAATTCCATATTCAAGTTTGCTGATGATACCATTGTTGTGGGCTGAATCAAAGGTGACGATGAATCAGCATACAGGAGGGAGACTGAAATCAGGTTGAGTGGTGTGATAATGGTGGAGGATTACAAATACCTGGGGATACGAATTGACAATAAACTGGATTGGTCAAAGAACACTGAGGCTGTCTACAAGAAGGGTCAGAGCCGTCTCTATTTCCTGAGGAGACTGAGGTCCTTTAACATCTGTCGGACGACGCTGAGGATGTTCTACGAGTCTGTGGTGGCCAGTGCGATCATGTTTGCTGTTGTGTGCTGGGGCAGCAGGCTGAGGGTAGCAGACACCAACAGAATCAACAAACTCATTCGTAAGGCCAGTGATGTGGGGATGGAACTGGACTCTCTGACGGTGGTGTCTGAAAAGAGGATGCTGTCCAAGTTGCATGCCATCTTGGACAATGTCTCCCATCCACTACATAATGTACTGATTGGGCACAGAAGTACATTCAGCCAGAGACTCATTCCACCGAGATGCAACACTGAGCATCATAGGAAGTCATTCCTGCCTGTGGCCATCAAATTTTACAACTCCTCCCTTGGCGGGTCAGACACCCTGAGCCAATAGGCTGGTCCTGGGCTTATTTCCTGGCATAATTTACATATTACTATTTAATTATTTATGGTGCAACTGTAACGAAAAACAATTTCCTTCGGGATCAATAAAGTATGACTATGACTATGACTATAAGAACAACCTCTCATTCAATGTTGGCAAGACCAAGGAACTAATTGTAGACTTCAGGAGAGGGAAACCAGAGGTCCATGAGTCAGAGGATCAGAGGTGGAGAGGGTTAGCAACTTTAAATTCCTAGGTGTTACTACTCTAGAGGAACTGACCTGGGCCCAGCACTTAAGTGCAATTGCAAAGGGAGCATGGCAGCATCCCTACTTCCCTTGGAGTTTACGGAGATTTGGCATGACATCTAAAACTTTGACAAACTTCTGTGCAGTGGAGATATATTGACTGGCTACATCATTGCCCGGTATGGACACCAATGCCCTTGAAAGGAAAATCCTACAAAATCAGTGAATTTGGTCCAGCAGATCACGGCTAAAGTCCTCCCAACTACTCAGCACATCTACATGAAATGCTGTGGTAGGAAAGCAGCATCCATCATCAGGGATCCCCACCACCCAGGTCATGCCCTCTTCTTGCTGCTGCAGTCAGGTAGAAGGTACAAGACCCTCAGGACTCACACCATCAGGCCCAAGAACAGTTACTACCTCTCAACCATCAGGCTCTTGAACAAAATTGGATAACTTCACTCATTTTCACTTGCCCCATCATTGAAATGTTCCCACAATCAATGGACTCATTTTCAAGGACTCTTCATCTCATGTTATTGTTATTTATTACTATTTATTGGTATTTTCATTTGCACAGTTTGTTGTCTTTTGCACTCTGGTTGAACGCCCTAGTTGGGTGGTCTTTCATTGATCCTGCTCGAGTTACTATTCTATAGACTTGTTGAGTATACCTACAAGAAAATGAATCCCAGGGTTGTACATGGCGACATACTGCATATGTACTTTGATAACGATATTTACCTTGAACTCTGAAGAATTCTAGAGGGAAAAAGTTACCATAACATGATACAAGCAACACACACACAATGCTGGAGGAACTCAGCAGGCCAGGCAGCATCTATGGAAAAAAGTTCAGTCGCCGGCTCGGCCTGAAACATCGACTGTACTTTCTCCCATAGATGCTGCCTGGCCTGCTAAGTTCCTCCACCATTTTGTGTGTGTTGCTTGGATTTCTACATCTGCAGATTTTCTCTTGTTCATAACATGATACAACTTAGTTTCAAAATGATGTGATTCAATCTGAAAACAGGGCTTTTAATCTAAATAAAGGAAACTATGAAGTTATACAGGGCAGGCTGGCCATGGGAAACTTTGTTTAGGGGTATGGTACTTGAAAAGTAATGATTAGCGTTTAAAGAAAACATAATTGCAACAACTATACATTCCTTTCATGCATGTTACATGAAAAAACAGTCTGAGGAGAAATTAAATCTAAGGCAAAATCTTACTACGATACTAGAAAAAGCTGGAAGCAGAGGACTGGGAGACTTTTAGAACTGAGAAGGATGAATAAGAAGTTGATAAAGAAAGAGAACAGATTATGAGTATAAAACTGGTGAGAAATCTGAAAATGAGTGCAAAAGCTTCTAAAGAAAAAAACGAGTATGGCAAAATGAGGGTTCTTTACAGCGAAACATGTTTTACATTTTTCAGACCAGAGTAGTTAAAAATCTTGCTAATGATAAATTTTGGGCATTTAACTATTTTTCATGCCATTTTGGTAAGTATGATAATGGAAAAACAGAACAAACATAAAGATCTCAGTCGGAGATGGGAAGCAATATTACCAACAGATCATAGGATACCATGAATCATGTGTAAATACAATGAATTTCTGTGCAGATACTATGAATTCCTGCTCATGCAATTGTTAACTTGCATTCATATCTTTTATTTTGTATTTTATGAACAAACTTCCAGACCTATTTTTCTAGTTTGGGTTGAGGATGATTTTTCTTAAGATTGATTCTCTAATCACATTTATGTAATAGTCCTGGATCCAATAACTACCCAATTGATTTTGTTCCCAAGTTTGCTTAATTATATTCCAGTAAATGACAAAAACTGTTTTGATCCCCAACACTGGTAGAAGTATATTCACGTTTCATATTGAAAATTGCAAGAATCAACAAATAATGTTACAAGCAACATACAGCAAGTAAGCTTACATATTACATATACTGTATTGACAAGAACAAACTGTCTAAAATAAAAGACTGGCACGGGCTCACAACGCTAGCAACCTTGTGGGCAGCACTCACAAGAGGGCACCACTCAAGCTACAACTGAACATGAACAGCAATACCCCCAGATTCTCCCAAGAGGTGGGGAGGATGAGAGACTCAACAGGACGGTCATACCGGCAACGGCCAGGACAGGAAACACGACTACGAGGAAGCTAAAGCAAACAACACTGATCGGAGAGGAATTCTTGGTAAGGTGTCATTGCGGGAAAGTCTGCAAAAACATCAGAGGGC
Organism: Mobula hypostoma; assembly: GCF_963921235.1. Lineage (NCBI taxonomy): Eukaryota > Metazoa > Chordata > Chondrichthyes > Myliobatiformes > Myliobatidae > Mobula > Mobula hypostoma. The sequence goes on from NC_086108.1 coordinate 43,881,992, forward strand.
TCAAGATACACCAGAGCAGGTCTAGATGTGGATCAATGGTGACCCAAGTGCAGCGCACGGACTTAGTATCCAGTGAGACGAAGGAGAATTCCAGCCAGGAAGCTCCCCACAGAGCTGAAGATCTCTCCACACTTGAGTCACCTCAGCACTGAACAACAGACCTAGTGAGTTCCTCTTCCACTACCCCAATCCATTCATCAAGGAAAGACAGGATCAAATAGCATAGATCGTCAGACAACGTCACCTGGATGCAGTTCGATGATGATCTAGACGGATTAGCAGGTCCAGTACACAGAAAGATCAACTCACTCACAGCCACAGCGTACAATCTAGCAAAGGAACGATTTGGCCCAATGGAGCGGAGAAGCCAGCCGGAGTTACTGTGGCAACCAAATAGGAGGGAAACGAAGATTCGTCGCTTGAGAGGCGAATTAAAGACGCTCAACAAGGAGTTTAAAACCAGCTCACCGGCTGAAAAAGAAGGTATCAAGGACTTAACAAGTATGCTGCGGGAAAAGCTGTGCAAACTCCGGAGGGTGAAACATCTGCGACAGCAAAGAAGGAAGAAAGAGAAAAGGCGAGCGCAGTTTGTGAGAGATCCATTCAGCTTCACCAGGACTCTTCTCGGCCAACAAAAATCTGGTATACTATCCAGCTCAAAGCCAGAGGTAGAGGAGTTCCTGTGGGAGGCACACAGCGACCCACGGAGGGGTCAGGGACTAGGAACCAATCGGGCTGTGTGTAGACCAGAAAAACTATCGATTGAGCTGAATGTGAAGGAACCTACATGGCTGGAAATCCAGGACACCTTCCGGAAAGCTAAAGCATCAGCTGCCCCAGGCCCAAGCGGCATACCTTATAAGGTGTATAAGAAATGTCCAAAACTTCTTTGGAGGCTGTGGAAGGTCATGAGAAAGATCTGGGTCAAAGGTACCGTTCCATCAAGTTGGAAATTGGCAGAGGGATGCTTTATTCCAAAGGAAGAGGTTTCTTCCATAATTGCCCAGTTTAGGACAATTTCTCTCCTGGATGTGGAATGTAAGATTTTCTTTTCTGTGCTCGCAAGAAGGCTGACTTCTTACATGACACAATACCGCTATATCAACACATCCATCCAGAAAGGCAGTATTCCAGACTTCTCGGGGTGTCTGGAACACACCTCAATGATTAGCCATTTGATCCATGAGGCCAAGCAGAAAAAAGGTAACCTAACAGTTGTCTGGTTAGACCTCGCGAACGCCTACGGGTCTATTCCACATGACCTCATTCTAGAAGGACTCGACCACTACTACATCCCAGTGGCTATTCGAGACATGATCACCAGCTACCTAGGATTCAAACTTAGATTTACATCAGCTCATTTCACAACTAGTTGGCAGGACCTCTAGAAAGGGATTCCAACAGGGAATCCCTTTATTATGGGAATGAACCTCCTATTATCAGCAGCAGAAGATGTAAGCCGCAGCCCAACGCTGGAGTCAGGCATTGTTCAGCTGGCTCTATGAGCGTTCATGTACAACATCAGTATAACAACTGTGTCACATGTCCAAGCAAGATGGGTATTGGCAACCCTGGGTAATGTAGCCACTTGGGTGAGGATGTCCTTCAAGGCCACGAAGTCCAAGTGCACGGTGATCAGAAAGGAGAAAGTTACAAGCAAGTTTAGTCTCCAAGTTCAGAGTGAGGCCATCCTTTTCATCGAAGATAACCTGATAAAATGCTTGGGGAAGTGGTTTACTGTGTCACTGACAGATGAGACTAATGTCACCAATGCTGTGAAGCAGACAGACGAATCGCTGAAGAAGATCGACAAATCCAGACTTCCGGGTAAATTCAAGACCTGGCTGTACCAATACAGCATTCTCCCAGGCTTCTCTGGCTCTTCACATTTTATGAGCTCCCCATGACTGCCTTAGAGGGCATCGAGAGGAAAACCAACAAGCACCTGTGGACACGAGGAAATCTGCAGATGCTGGAATTTCAAGCAACACATATAAAAGTCGCTGGTGAACGAGCAGGCCAGGCAGCATCTCCAGGAAGAGGTACAGTCGACGTTTCGGGCTGAGACCCTTCGTCAGGACTAACTGAAAGAAGAGATAGTAAGAGATTTGAAAATGGGAGGGGGAGGGGGAGATCCAAAATGATAGAAGAAGACAGAACTGACGAAGGGTCTTGGCCCAAAACGTCGACTGTACCTCTTCCTAGAGATGCTGCCTGGCCTGCTGCGTTCACCAGCAACTTTTAAGCACCTGTGGAGATGGTTGGGAATTCCCCCAAGCTTCTTTTCAGTGGGCCTCTACATTTGTTCTGGGCAACCACAGCTTCCCCTGTCATCTGTTGTGGAGGAATTCAAGGTGGCAAAATGCAGAGCCTTATTAAGCTTGAGAGATTCCAACGACGTCTTGGTAAAGCAAGTAGGCGTTACAACCAGATCTGGGCGCAAGTGGGCAGCCATCGCAGCTGTGGAGCAGGCAGTGTGTTCTCCGAAGCTGCGAGATATCACCAGCAACCCCTGCAGTGGGCGGCAAGGCCTCGGCTCAGTTCACTTCCAGCAGTGGGGAAACGCAAGCACAAGGAACAGGTGAGACATGGTAGAGGCAGAAGTACGGATCCGTGAGGAAGTGAAGTGGATGTCAAAGGCAGTGGAAGAAGGGTCCCAGGGTGCCTGGACAAAATGGGATCTGCCTCAGCGCAAGATCTCATGGGCAGAGCTATGGAGACTGCAGCCCTTCCGTATTTCCTTCCTCTTGCGATCCGTGTATGACACCCTTCCTTCACCATTACATCTGTACACATGGGGGATGAGAGAGGACCCGAACTGTAAGCTCTGTGGTCAAAAGGGGACACTGGCTCATATACTGTCCGGGTGTAGAACAGCTCTAATTCAAGGGCAGTATAGGTGGCGCCATGATAAGGTGCTTCTGGCTCATGCTGACACACTAGAGCGGGAGAGATGTAAGAAGAGGACGGCTGGCACAGATTTGAGGAAGGCCATCACCTTCATCAAAGAGGGAGTCAGCCCTTTCGTAACCAAACAACCAAAGCCCAATCTGCTGCTAATGGCCAGATCCTGGGAGATGACGGTTGATGTGGGAAGGAGGTTGCAGTTCCCGGATGTGGTGCACACAACCCTACGCCCGGACATTGTACTGTGGTCAACCAAAGACAAGAAAATAATTCTGGTTGAGCTGACTGTGCCGTGGGAGGAGGGATGGGAAGAGGCCCACGAGAGAAAGGCCTTAAAGTACCAGCCCTTATTGCAGGAATGCAAAGACAAGGGATAGCAGGCATGGTTTTTCCCTGTGGAGATCAGCTGCAGAGGTTTCCCAGCCAAATCAGCATGGCAGTCATTGTCAGATCTGGGCCTGGACGAAAGCAGCAAAAAACAAGCAGCTTGTAGGATGGGGGAAGAGGCAGAACGAGCCTCTTGTTGGATTTGGAGTAGGCGAGAGGAGGGAAGCTGGAAGCCAGGAGCAGATGGGCAATGATTTGGCCACCACTGCCAGCCCACCAACTGGAGAGTGTCGTGGTTAAGGGTCAAAACACTCTGTGAAGGTTGGGAACCACTTGATGACATCTGCTCCTGGTTGAAGGCTATGGTTACCTTATAAGGTAAATGGAGATTGCACCCTAACAAGTTTTGTATTCTTTGTGTTGAAATGGAGAAGGGTGGAGGGGAAAAAATATAAAGGTTGTGTGCATCCAACCAAATTTTCACAAGCATTTTGTTTCTGCAGGTAAATATTGTAACAAGTTTGATCTGTGCAATAAATAATTCAGAACATCAAACAGATGGAAACAACAGGAATTCTGCAGATGCTGGAAATTCAAGCAACACACGTAAAAGTTGCTGGTGAACGCAGCAGGCCAGGCAGCATCTGTAGGAAGAGGTACAGTCGATGTTTCAGGCCGAGACCCTTCGTCAGGACTAACTGAAGGAAGAGTGAGTAAGGGATTTAAAAGTTGGAGGGGGAGGGGGACATCCAAAATGATAGGAGAAGACAGGAGGGGGAGGGATAGAGCCAAGAGCTGGACAGGTGATAGGCAAAAGGGGATACGAGAGGATCATGGGACAGGAGGTCTGGGAAGAAAGACAAGGAGGCGGGGCGAACCCAGAGGATGGGCAAGAGGTATATTCAGAGGGACAGAGGGAGAAAAAGGAGAGTGAGAGAAAGAACGTGTGCATAAAAAAGAGTAACAGATGGGGTACGAGGGGGAGGTGGGGCCTTACTGGAAGTTAGAGAAGTCGAAGTCTGACCTCTACCTTGCCGAGGCACAGCGACAACTCGCGGATACCTCCTCTTATTTACCCCTCGATCGTGACCCCACTAAGGAGCACCAGGCCATTGTCTCCCACACCATCACCGACTTTATCCGCTCAGGGGATCTCCCATCCACTGCTACCAACATTATAGTTCCCACACTCCGCACTTCCCGTTTCTACCTCCTACCCAAGATCCACAAACTTGCCTGTCCTGGCCGACCTATTGTCTCTGTTTGCTCCTGCCCCACCGAACTCATTTCTGCATACCTCAACACTGTTTTATCACCCCTTGTTCAACCCCTTCCGACCTATGTTCGTGACACTTCTCACGCTCTTAAACTTTTCGATGATTTTAAGTTCCCTGGCCCCCACCGCTTTATTTTCACCATGGATGTACAGTCCTTATATACTTCCGTCCCCCATCAGGAAGGTCTCAAAGCTCTATGCTTCTTTTTGGATTCCAGACCTAATCAGTTCCCCTCTACCACCACTCTGCTCCATCTAGAGGAATTAGTCCTTACTCTTAATAATTTCTCCTTTGGCTCCTCCCACTTCCTCCAAACTAAAGGTGTAGCTATGGGCACCCGTATGGGTCCTAGCTATGCCTGCCTTTTTGTTGGGTTTGTGGAACAATCCATGTTCCGTGCCTATTCTGGTATCTGTCCCCCACTTTTCCTTCGCTACATCGACGACTGCATTGGCGCTGCTTCCTGCACGCATGCAGAACTCGTTGACTTTATTAACTTTGCCTCCAACTTTCACCCTGCCCTCAAGTTTACCTGGTCCATTTCTGACACCTCCCTCCCCTTTCTAGATCTTTCTGTCTCTGTCTCTGGAGACAGCTTATCCACTGATGTCTACTATAAGCCTGCTGACTCTCACAGCTATCTGGACTATTCCTCTTCTCACCCTGTCTCTTGCAAAAACGCCATCCCCTTCTCGCAATTCCTCCGTCTCCGCCGCATCTGCTCTCAGGATGAGGCTTTTCATTCTAGGACGAGGGAGATGTCTTCCTTTTTTAAAGAAAGGGGCTTCCCTTCCTCCACTATCAACTCTGCTCTTAAACGCATCTCCCCCATTTCACGTACATCTGCTCTCACTCCATCCTCCCGCCACCCCACTAGGAATAGGGTTCCCCTGGTCCTCACCTACTACCCCACCAGCCTCCGGGTCCAACATATTATTCTCCGTAACTTCCGCCACCTCCAACGGGATCCCACCACTAAGCACATCTTTCCCTCCCCCCCCTCTGCATTCCGCAGAGATCGCTCCCTACACGACTCCCTTGTCCATTCGTCCCCCCCATCCCTCCCCACAGATCTCCCTCCTGGCACTTATCAGTGTAAGCGGAACAAGTGCTACACATGCCCTTACACTTCCTCCCTTACCACCATTCAGGGCCCCAAACAGTCCTTCCAGGTGAGGCAACACTTCACCTGTGAGTCGACTGGGGTGATATACTGCGTCCGGTGCTCCCGATGTGGCCTTTTATATATTGGCGAGACCCGACGCAGACTGGGAGACCGCTTTGCTGAACATCTACGCTCTGTCCGCCAGAGAAAGCAGGATCTCCCAGTGGCCACACATTTTAATTCCACATCCCATTCCCATTCTGACATGTCTATCCACGGCCTCCTCTACTGTAAAGATGAAGCCACACTCAGGTTGGAGGAACAACACCTTATATTCCGTCTGGGTAGCCTCCGACCTGATGGCATGAACATCAACTTCTCTAACTTCCGCTAAGGTCCCACCTCCCCCTCGTACCCCATCTGTTACTCATTTTTATGCACACATTCTTTCTCTCACTCTCCTTTTTCTCCCTCTGTCCCTCTGAATATACCTCTTGCCCATCCTCTGGGTCACCCCCCCCCGTCTTTCTTCCCGGACCTCCTGTCCCATGATCCTCTCGTATCCCCTTTTGCCTATCACCTGTCCAGCTCTTGGCTCTATCCCTCCCCCTCCTGTCTTCTCCTATCATTTTGGATCTCCCCCTCCCCCTCCAACTTTCAAATCCCTTACTCACTCTTCCTTCAGTTAGTCCTGACGAAGGGTCTCGGCCTGAAACGTCGACTGCACCTCTTCCTACAGATGCTGCCTGGCCTGCTGCGTTCACCAGCAACTTTTATGTGTGTTGATCAAACAGATGGATACAGATTATCATATGACAAAGCACATTGAAGAATGATTTACCTGTAGACCACAGCATCCAACTGCATTTAATATGGAGGCATTGTGTACAACTTGATACTGAATTCCTGCTTTTACTGCTCGTAAAACTAGATCACTGTGTGTTGTTGCACTGCAAGAGAATATTGAGAATGTACCTAAGTAAAAACATTGACTGAGAACTTAGCTTATAGATACATAAGCAGGCAATCTGTAATGCCAATGAACCAAAATATTCCACCAAACGTACAATATTCAATACCCCCTCATAATCTTTAATGTTCCAGAATTTGTGTTCAAAATCAGGTTTGAACAGGATAAATGCTTAATGGTAAATAGGATAAATGCTTGAAAATTGAGAAGAATCATGTATAATTTTCTGCAAGTAATTACATGAATGGATGAAATTCATCATTATGCTGTCACTACAAATGAACTTCTATCTTTCTGTAAGTTCTGTTTTATCTTTTTTCCTTACCGAGGAACTTAAATGAAACCCCAAAGAGTCATCATACAAGCATCTTCAAAATGAAATGATTACGGATTGGTATCCATTTCATTCAATGGTCTCAGAAAGCTTTTATTTAATCCCTGACAATCACAACCTCACCTGCAATAACAAGTGCTCAAACTATGAAACTTGTGTCATTCAAAAATAGTCAAACTCCCAGTTCAATATGGCCCACCTGCCATTTACAATTTGACTGTCAAATGTCATTTCATTTCTATAATTGGAATTACACCAAACACATCTTGGACAGGTGCTCAAAGATAACTGCATTTCATTTATTGTATATCTTTTATTTATTAGACCCTAGATCTTGTGACATTTCATTGAACAAAACTAAATGTTACAGTTTTGATATTTGCAATAAAAGATTAAATTGATTCATTTTATTCATCAGATTTACAAACAATATTGTTTTCATCTAATAACCATATAAAAACCAGATCTATTTATACAGGCGAATAAGTGAAGTTAATCTGGTGTTTAAAGCTCATCTTATGGTTAGTCCTTTCCTACAACCACAATGCTCTTGTAAACAGCATTGGGTTTCCAAGTTTGTGAACCCTATGCGATTACCTCGTTTTCTGTATTAATTACTCATGAAATCTGGTCTGATCTTCATCTAAGTCACAATAACAGACAAACATAATCTGCCTAAATTAACAACACACGAACAATTGTACTTTCCATATGTTTATTGAAAACATTGTTTAATCATTCACAGTGCAGGCTCTAGTTAATAACTAGTAGAACCTTCTTTGGCAGCAATAACCTTCACCAAATGTTTTCTGTAGCTGCTGATCAGACTTACACAATGGTGAGGAAGAATTTTAGACCATTTCTCCATATAAAACTGCTCCAATTCTTCAATATTTTTGGGGCACCTTGCATGAACAGCTCTCTTCAGGCCATGCCACAGCATTTCAATTCGGGTAAGGCAGTGTTTTGCAACCTTATTTAGCCCAATGCCCCCCTAAAACACTTTCTCACTTGCCAATGCTCACCTAAAGTACCTTCATACTTGCCAATGCCCCTCTTAGGCATAATATACATTCCAGCACCCCTATAGTGTAAAAACATGTCCACCATTTGCTAACATGAGAAAAATGATTCTGCTATAAATTTTTATTTGTCTTTAAACCTAGCTTACGCAGTACCTGTGCACTGTAAAACAGCTTCGATGTCAATGTGATCCTTAAGCTTGATGGCTTTAGCAAGAGTTGAAATATCTCCTTCAAGTTGTGACAGCAAAAGCCTCAAATCCCCAGGTTTAACAATATCCAAGCAGTTTGTTTTTTTATGAGATGTGGTTCACTGCACTGAATTCTCTTTCAACAAGGTAGGAGGATAGAAATGCAATGAAGAGAAGTTTGCCTCTTCTCCAAAAACCAGGAAATTTTGTATGACAGTGTAGCCACATACCACAAAAGCCATCATTTTTGAAAAGCATTTTTGCATCTTCATCATTCTGAATTTTGATAATTTCTTCTTGCAAGCTGTCTTCCACCTTGTAAAGAAATCGGTTAATTTCCAAATCGTTCAAATCCTTGAATCGCTTCTGAAGATCTTTCTTCAGTAACTGCAGATGCAAGTAGCGCTCCTGCAAATCACCGTCTGTGAAAGAGACTGTCATACTTCCCTTGCAGAGAAACTGTGAGAACATTCTTCTCCCAATAGTTGGCTTATATACCTGCCGCTGCACTTTTTCCCTTGGATTAAAATGAAATTCTCTCCCTGCAGTTTCATATTTAGAAAGTTCTTCTTTTTTGTAACTTATTTTTTATTGAAGCTCATCATCAAACAAACATATTGTACATATATATCGCCATATATGCCACAGATCTCCACATGATATTTATCTGAGGTATGCACTTATACTCCCAACTGCCAATTGTACATCAGTAACCAAGAGATTGAACAAAAGACCAGCTTTAATTACCTTGGTAGCTTTATATCACAAGATGCTAGAAGTAGAAATAAAAAGAAGAATTGCCATTGCCAAAACCAACTTCCAAAAAATGAAACACATTTTTACCAACAGACACATTTCTATCACAACAAGGCTTGGGCTACTAAAATGTTACATCTGGTCAATCTTGCTGTATGCTTCCGAAACATGGACTATAACACCAGAACTCCAAAGAAACTTAGAAGCAACAGAAATGTAGTTTCTTAGAAGAATGCTGAAAACATCATACAGAGATAGGGTAACTAATAAGACAGTACGCCAACGTGCCCATACAAATAGATGTTTAATGAGAACATTAAATGAGAGGAAACTTAAATTCCTGGGCCATGTCTTCAGAAAGGGAGAAATAGAATGCCTTACGTTACAAGGCCATATGCCTGGGAAATGCAGAACAGCAAGGCAAAGAAGAAAATATATGGACACTGTGAAAGAACTAACAGATCTAAGTGTGCGAGATATCATTGACGCTGCATGGGATCGTTCGATGTGGAAAGCCATGATTGCCCAAGCGTGTAATGCGCAAAGCACATGAAGAAGAAGATACACTTACAGAAAAGGGAGGAAAGAAAGAACAAGCAAAAGGAGAAAACTATGTACAAGCAGGGAGTGATTTTTTTGTACAACATATTCATTGACTTGTGAGAGTAAAAATCAGGCCTATGAGGTGTTATGTAGTTAAACTATTTTTCCCAATATGAATCAAATTTTTCCAGCTTATGATTAACAGATACTATTATCTTCTCCATTTTGTAAATGTCCATTGTAATTTCCATCCATGCGTTTAAAGTTGGGCTCTCCTGTGATAACCATTTCCTGGTAAGGGTTTTTTACCAGCCACCAGCAGTACATTCATTAAATATTTATCTCTTTTCAAACATTCTTGAGGTATAAACCCAAAATACATGGTCTTACTTTCTAAGGGTGTTTCACATTTAAAGATGTCTTGTAGGGCATTGTGTATCCCACTTCAATAGTCTTTGATAACAGGGCATTCCCAGAAAATACGATAATAGCTTGCATTTTGATTTCCGCAATTTCTCCAGCAAACAGGGAGGTTACTATCATAATGGGATTTCTGAGAGGGTATAATAAAATATCTTATCAAGTCTTTCCATCCAAACTCCCTCCATTTCTGTGAACTGGTACACTTCCATTGATACCTCCATATTATTGTCCATTCTTCCTCAGATATAATTATCCCACCTTCCTTCTCTCATTTGTTTTAATAGATGAAGTCGAATGTGTTTTAAGATTTGACAAACCCTTATACACGAAATGATTCTACTACAGTTATCTGAATTATATGCTTTTCTAAGGAGCTCTATCAAACATGTACTTGCCTTGGTTACATTTTTAACCGTCCTATTAACATACTGTCGCATCTGTAAATATCGATAAAACTCTTGTTTGTCTAATAAGTGTTTCTCTTTAAGCATTTCAAAACTGAACAGTGTTCCTTCTTTCATTATATGGCAAAGAACTGTTATTCCTTTAGCTGTCCAGTTCTGAAATCTAGCATTCAATTTATTTGGCGTAAAAGCAGAGTCATATGCACACCATTTAAGAATTGCAATATCTCCCTCTAGTTTATATTCTTTTATAATAGTTTTCCATATTTTAAGAGTCCATTTCACCCATGGGTTATCAATAGTATTTATGTACCTTTGTAGGTTGTTATCAGCCAAAATTGCCTGTATGGGGATGGGAAGTATCCCCTCCTCAATATTTTTCCATTGAGCATCACATGATGGGTTGCTCCAACATATCACAGCTGTCAACTGTGCTGCAAAATAATAATCTCTAAGCGAAGGCAGGTCCCATCCCCCACTTTTCCTTGGCTAATTGCAAAGTTTTGAGACGAACTCTAGGCCTTTTACCTTGCCATATATATCTTGATAACATTTTGTTCCATTCATTGAATTGATTTTGATTAATCTCTATTTGTAGGGTCTGAAAGAGATATAATAGTCTGGGCAGTATATTAATTTTAATAGATTCAATCCTTGAACTGAGACTAAAAAAAGGAATTAGGTTCCATCTTGTTATATCTTCCTTCATTTTTTATATATAGGCTGATAATTGCATTCTGATAATTTTGCCAAATCTTTTGGCATAATGTTGCCCAAATATTTGAAAGACTCTGTTTGCACAGAGATATCTACTTTCAATTTCTCTTGGTGGGCTACAGTTATATGAAAGTAATTGGGTTTTATCTATGTTGATCTTGTATCCTGATAATTGACCATATTGTTCAAAGGATTGCATCAATTTAGGTAAAGAGTATGTTAGTTGCCCTAGATAGATCAAGACAGGCCAACTTATGCTCTGTCCCTGTAATAGTAATTCCCCTGATATCTTCATTTTGTCTGATGTATTGAGCTAATGGTTCCAGACATAATGTGAAGAGTAACGGTGACCATGCACAACCCTGTCTCATGCCCCTTTCTAGGGTAAAACTATTTGATAAATATACATTGATTTTAATCCTAGCAGTAGGGTTGTCATATCGTGCCTATAGTTTTAATAATTGTGTCATGGAAACCAAATCTATGTAAAACTCTGTAAAGAAAATTCCAATCAAATGCCTTTTCAGCATCCACACTTATCACTACTGCTTCAATTTTATTTTTTTGTATATGATCCATAATGTGAAGTGTACTTCGTATACTGTCTTGTGTTTGGCATTGTTGTATAAAACCTGTCTGATTCTTATGTATCAGTATGGATAGAAACTCTTCTAATCGTTTGGCCATGATGGAGGTAAATAATCTATAATCTACATTAAGAATGGATATTGGTCTAAATGACCCACATTCCATTTTATCCTTGCCTTCTTCCGGTATAGCTGAGATTATCGCTTCCTTCCAGCTGGGTGGCATTTACGCCTGTTTTAGTGCCCAGTTCAGTGTGGGGAGTAAGAAATTCTTTGTACCACTCTGCCGTATACCTATCTGAGCCAGGTGACTTGCTTAATTTAAGCCTACTAATTGCAGCTTTTAGTTCAACTTCAGTTATGTCAGCAGTCATCGTTCTATTTTGTTCTTCGCTTAAAGTGGGTAACTCTAGAAAATTCAGGAAAGTGTCAATTTGGGTTATGCTTCCCCCTGGAACTTTGGGATATAGAGTTTTGTAAAACATTTCAAAAGCTTCTTGAATTTCACTTAGCTTATTTTTTTTTCCTTTTTTGTTCTTGAATCCCTAATTCTATGAATTCTATTTTCTGCTATTTTTTTTTCAGTTTCTACGCCAGTATTTTCATAGACTTAGATCCACTTTCATAATGTCTCTGTTGCAGAAACATTAAAATTTTCCTGATTTCTTGTGTAGCCAAACTACTAATTGCATTCCTAATTTTTAAAAATTTCCTCTAATGTATCCTGTGCCAAATTCAATTTGTGTTTTTTTCCAGTTCCTTCAGCCTATTTTGTAATTCCTTTAATCTTTTATTCCTTTTTTTTTCTTATATGAAGATATTGCTATAATTTTCCCTCGTAAGACAGCCTTCAAAGTATCCCATAGAATGGGAGGTGAAACTTCTCCATTATCATTCAATTCTAAGTAAAGACCAATTTCTTTTTTAATTTGTTCCTTAGAGTAGGGATCATTGAGTAGACTCGAATTTATTTTCCAAATACCTGAAGTATTCTTTGGTTGTAAGTCAAAATCAACAGGTAAATATATAGGTACATGGTCCTATATGTACATAGGTACATCTATTGTCCCAATTCCGCAGGTGTTTATTTTGTCTTTGTCTTTTCCAAATGTTATGAAATAGTCTATTCTTGTATATACAGAATGGGGGGGGGGCAGAATAATGAGCGAAATCCCTTCTGTCAGGGAAAAGGTCCCTCCATATATCAATTAGACCAACATCCTCAAAAAGTGTATTAACTTTCTTATGTAAGGATTTTGTTTCATAGGTTTTTCTATTGGAAGAGCCTGACTTTGATTGTAATGGTAAATTTAAGTCTCCCCCACATATCAGAAGACCTGTTTCCGTTACCATAATATTAGTAATTTTCTGAAAGAAACTAATATCACTTCCTGGGGGTGCATATATTTTCAATAGAGTAACTGAATTTCCGTCTATATTCCCCCTTACCAGAATATATCTGCCCTCCTTATCTCCCATTTCGAATACTTTTTCAAAATTTAGCTTGCTTGAGATAAGAATAGCAACTCCTCTCCTATGTCCTGATATATATGAGGAGAAAAACAAATTAGTGAAGCCCATTCTCTTTAGTTTTCCATGCTCATTATCACTTATGTGAGCTTCCTGTAAATACACTACATGGGCTTGTTCTTTTTTTTATTTTGGATAGAACTTTACTGCGTTTGATTGGATTTAACAGCCCATTGAAATTAAAAGAAATGAACTTTACTTTGTCCATAGCCATGTGTATTTTTCTGTCAATATATCACTGAAATTAGCAGAATAAAACTTAATTGATCTTTCTTTCTTTTCAAATCTTTTTATTATATTATTAAAAAAAAATAACATGAGTACATCGAAGTAACAACACTTACAATGTCTCAAGGAAAAAAAATTATCTTAAAGATTGAAAAATTTTGTGATAATAAGAAAACCCTACTAAGCAAAAAAAGTGAGGGGAAAAAACCCCATTAGATGTACAACCCTGGAGCCATGCGTCATACAAAAAGCTTCTAAAAATAAACATCAAACCGCCAGCAAGAGAGAAAAATATACCAAAAAATTTACAATTAGATCGTGGAGAAAATCTATCAATTAGCTCAAATGATAATAACAAGCAAATGAGCCCCATCTTTTCTCAAAATCAAATAAAGGTTCAAAGGTTCAACTTCTAATTTTCTCCAAACTAAGACATAGCATCACTTGAGAGAACCATTGTGACAAAGTGGGAGCTGATGTATCCTTCCACTTCAACAAGATGGCCCTCCTAGCTATCAATGTAACAAATGCAATAACATGTTGGTCAGACACAGAAATACCATGGATATTTTGAGGAATTATTCTGAAAAGCACAGTTAATTTATTAGGTTATAGAGTAATTTTAAGTGCTTTAGAAATTGTTGAAAAAACTGACTTCCAGAACTGTTCCAGTACCGAACAAGACCAAAAACTTAATCAATCTACTCCCTGAACAAATAAGAACCAAGAAAAGCCAATAATTGAAAAAAAGGCAATGAAGGTGTGATTCCAAAGCTGAGGTCTCTAGTAGATGACCCTGGGTTGAGCTAGAGGAAACGTCTAGCCGTGGGGGATAGCCCCTCCTACCTCTGAGTTGAGGGCCCCCATTGCAGTACCCATAGAAGTAAGTGAACAAATCTATGTCCATTACACAGAAAAGATTTCCCTGTGTATTCCTCCCATATATATATATATATATATATATATATATATATATATATATATATATATATTCTCATTTAGGTGGGGAAAAAGGAGTGAATGAATGAACCAAAAAAAAATTGAGTAATATAAAATCCACACTATAATAAGTATTTCTTGAGATAGGTATAGCTTCATCTATTTTTGCTTCCATTTAGCTTATCAACACTTTTAAAGCTAGCCAAACCTTATGGCTCTTCTGGAGGGGGTGAGGGCTCTCCTGGGAAAACTCACAGTCTCTTCCTGATATTCTTCTCTCGCCCTCCTCCCGGCCCCTGCTTTCTCTGTTCTCTTACTATTTCCCAAGCAGATCGGGATAACTGCTCAGCCAGGCTTTCCCTCGGTTTGATCACGCTAACGGACAGCTCTCTGTTCTTCATGTCTGTAGTCACCTCTTCCACTGTCTGATACAGTTGCGTCCCATCTTCATAAAACACTCGCAGGTTAGCAGGATACAGAGTTTGGAATCTAATCTTTCTTTGCTTTAATATTCGCTTTACTTCAGAGTATTCCTTACGTTTCTGCAGGACTTCCAGGGGGTAATCTTGATCGAAATATATTAATTTCCTGTTCAAAAACACCCTCTTCTTTTCCCAGGACCTTCGTAGAATCTCCGCCTTGGTATAGTATCGAAGGAATCTAATTACTATCGAGCGCAGCTTATCTCCTCTGTCTTCAGTTGGCCTCCATAGTCAAGGGGATCTCCAGCGCGTCCCACAGCAACTTTCCTACACACTCCATCACAGACAAACCCTCCACTCCCTTGGGAACATTGTATATCTTGATATTTTTCTGTCGCGACCTTCCCTCCTGGTCAAGCAGTTTACTTCCTTGTTGATTTAATATTTTCATCGTCTTACTTAGTATCCGTTCAACGTTTTGCACGCGATCTTCCACCTTCTCAATTCGTGTCTGCCACCACTTTTTTTTGATTGACATTGACGAGCTCTGACTTGATATCATTTAGTTACTGTTTTATACCTTTTTGCAATCCCCGTATCTCTTCCAGAATTTTTATCATATTTGCCGCTTCGCCTGAACGAGGCCCATCGTCAGCCTTGCTACCACGCGTTCGGGTAGGAGAGCCGTGCGTTGCCCCTCCCTCGTCCATAGGCTCTGCAGTGATTTTTTTTATCTCCATTCTTTTTCCCCATTCTTGACCCCCTTATCAATTCAGGTATTTTCGAAAGATCTTATACTTGATGAATTAACCGGTCAAAATATGCGTTTTTCCAGAGGAGCTATTGATTTAAGCTGCCATTCTAGATGATGACATCACCAGAAACCCTAGGAAGTTCATTTTGTCAAACAGATCGACTAGATATGCCACAGCTCCATGTACAAGTTTAATCTTTCCCAAACTCTTGTTGAGTTTTCAAACTCTTGCAAAAATTCAACCACGGTGTCAAAAAGTTCAAAGGAACTTTTTAAGCAGCAGCCTTTTCAGAGTCAATGTATTTCAGTGTGAAGAAGCAAGCGTTCAAACTCTTCATTGTTATCTTGGCATAATTGGCTATTTAATGGATGAGCTCTAGTTTTGCTGATAGCAGATATTACAAGACTCATGTTTGAAAAAAGACACTGGCTAAGGTTTTTGGCTGCGAGATATTGATGATAATAGGTTGCAAACAGACTTGGAATTTCTTTTTCCATAAATGCCCCTGAATCAGCAAGGCGACCTGTCATATACGGTGCTCCACCTGTTGCACAAGAAATCATGTTCCTAATTGGAATACTTTTATCCTCAATATATATTTTGAACTCATTGTGGATTGATTCTCTGTTGATATTTGTTTTTAACTTTTTATAAACGAGAATCTCTTCATAAACTTTTCCATTTTTGATAAATTGTACATATGCCATTAGCAATGCCTTGTTGTCTCGCACAGTTGACTCATCCAGTTGTATCCCAAATTCTGTTTTTTGTAGCTCTGTGCATAGTTGATGGTTTTACTCATTTCAGCAATACAATGAGCTACAGAGTTATTAGAGGAATTGATTTTAAAATATTAGTATCCATTTTGACAACAGTGGTGAGTACTTTTGATACAGCAGGCATTATTAATCTTTCACCAATTGTATGAGATCTTCCACACTTTGCTATCATTTTGGAAATGTAATAGTCATAGTCATACTTTATTAATCCCGGGGGAAATTGGCTCAACGGCTCCATAAATAATAAATAGCAATAGAACCATAAATAATTAAATAGTAGTATGTAAATTATGCCAATAAATTATGAAATAAGTCCAGGACCAGCCTATTGGCTCAGGCTGTTTGACCCTCCAAGGGAGGAGTTGTAAAGTTTGATGGCCGCAGGCAGGAATGACTTCCTATGACGCTCAGTGCTGCATCTCGGTGGAATGAGTCTCTGGCTGAATGTACTCCTGTGCCCACCCAGTACATTATGTAGTGGATAGGAGACATTGACCAAGATTGTATGCAACTTAGACAGCATCCTCTTTTCAGACACCACCGTGAGAGAGTCCAGTTCCATCCCCACAACGTCACTGGCCTTACGAATGAGTTTGTTGATTCTGTTGGTGTCTGCCACCCTCAGCCTGCTGCCCCAGCACACAACAGCAAACATGATAGCACTGGCCACCACAGACTCGTAGAACATCCTCAGCATCGTCCGGCAGATGTTAAAGGACTCAGTCTCCTCAGGAAATAGAGACGGCTCTGACCCTTCTTTGAAACCACTATCAAGGTTATTTTTGGCTTTCTTGGCAAATGACTTGAAATGTGCAATACTTTTCAAATGCTTCTTTCATTATCTGGAACTGAGTAATACCATAAGTAGCCTTTTCAGGGTGTCTTTTACAGAAGTGTTCCTGCAACCTTGATGGTTTCATGGCTTCATTAGTATTATAAATAAGATACATGGGGTGTCGCTGATCTGACAGGAACAGTATAAACCCATACATGAGGTATGTAACTTTGTACTGATGCACTTTCTGTAGTTTCTGTTTCTTAGCAGGATTAGAATTCAAGGCTTCACTGTCTTCAAACTCGCAGAGATTGCACCATACGTATTTATCCATCAGTAGAAGGGGCTAAGATAAAATAAAAGATTAGCACAAGCTGGGAATGCCTATCAGATGCTGACAATGGTAGTGAGTTGACACAGATGGAGCGATGGTAGCAGCCTCCAAAGGAATGGTGAGGCAAAGATGAAGACAATCACAACAGGGAAAATTACATTCACAAGAATTCTGTTTGGAATCTGAATGTTAGTCGGGATAGAGCTAGAGTTCGGCAAGCTACCTTTATACTATTCCGGTTAGCATGACTGACCAATCACATAACGTCTCATAATCCCCATAGATGGTTCTTGACCGCACATATGAAGCCGAAGTCGCTTTGAGCACCTCAGGAGGAGTCCTTGGGGTCCGCAGGTTCACTAATTGCTTCTATTTCACCATTTGGTTCTGACCAGCACTGTATCGTTGCATGACTTGTTTTCTGTAGATCTGTAGGGAAAGTTAAGAGGATGTACTTGACTTACCAACCATTAAAATGCACGAACATGTCCTTTGCCGCAAGTTGAAGGGAACTGTTGGGCACGCTAGATGCTCTTTTATGCATTCCCAATAATGTCTGTTTGGTTGGTAAGGTCAGATGAGATTGCTGAGCTTCAGACGTGTTGTGACAACAAGTGCCCACTGCCTGTGGCTCTTCCTGTGTTCCAGTGCCTCATCCTTTTTCTTGGAATTGCCTACTCTACTAAATCAGTCGGGTCTCATGTTTTCGTAGGTTGCCGCCTACCACCTCCAAGAATCTTGAATGCCTTCCGACGACTTCTATTTCCTCTAATGCCCCTGTAGGACACATAACCACCCCCAAAACACGAAATTTCTTCTCTTTAACCCATTTTGTTGTTGGCTTACTCCTGTGTTTCAATCATTGTCTTGTTGCATCATCCAACTTCTCTTAAGCTTCAGGTGACAGACGGCAATCCTGCCATTCTCCTTTAAAAGGTCTTGATACAATTTTGAAATCATTGTTTCCTCAAATATTGCAAGCTGAGGCAGCAAAGCAGCCCCAAACCATGATGCTCCTTCCACCATTCTTCACAGTTGGGATGAGGTTTTAGTGCTGGTGTACAGTGACCTCTTTCCCCAAACATTTCTGTTGAAAAGTTCAACTATTCTCTCATCTGTCCACAGAACATTGTCTCAGAAGTGTTGTAGAACATCCAAGTGGTCTTTTGCAAACTTGAGACGTGCAGCAATGTTTTTTTTTTGGAGAACAGTGGTTTCCTCCATGGTATCCTTTCATGAACACCATTCTTGTCCAGTGTCTTTGTTATAGGGGGCACATGAACAGAGACTTTAGCAAGTTCTAGAGATCTCTGCAGATCTTTTGCTGTTACCTTTGGGTTCTTTTTCACCTCCTTCAGCACTGCATGTTGTGTTCCTGGTGTGATCTTAGTAGGATGCCCACTCCTAGGGAGTGTAGCAATAGAACTGAATTTCCTCTATTCGTAGACAATTCCTCTTTCTGAGGACTGATGAACAATCAGGTCATTAAAAATGTTTTTGTAGCCTTTTCCAGCTTCATGCATTTCTCCAATTCATCTTCTAAGGTCCTCTGAAAGTTGTTTTGATCAAGGGATGGTGCACATAAACTGATCTTTCTTAAGAGCAGGCTCTGTCAGTAACCCGCTTTTGTGTGTCTTTCTTTATAGGGCAGGACACCTCTACAACCCACATCTTCAATCTCATCTCATTGAATGGATCACCTGACACCAAATAGCTTTTATAGAAAGCATTACTCCAGAGGTTCACATACTTTTTTGAACCTAGACTGCGACTGTTTAAATGGTGTACTCAGTATTGACAAGAAGTACAATTGTTTGTGTGTTATTAGTTTAGGCACATTGCACTTGTCTATAATTGTGACCTAGATGAAGATCATACCACATTTTGTAAGTAATTAATGCAGAAAATCAGGTAATTGCAAAGGGTTCACAAACCTTTTCTTGCAACTGTACATAGATCGGATCTCCACTGGAAATATGAAATAACATTAACTAGTTCTGATTTCTGATATAAAAATGATAAATAAAGAACAATTGTTCTATGTTCAGATGAATTCCTGACATATACCTAATGACTTACCCAAATGGATCTCCTACTACAAGAAAAGCAATGTCATTATCAACAGCATGCCTCAAAATTTCATCAGCATCTTGTTCAACCATCTCTCTCTCTGCAATGATGAGTTCACGACCATAAAACTCCTCCTACAATGAAAGGGAACATAATTAATATTTAAGTATGATTTTCCCATTCATATAGTTGGGTTTATAATGGTAATTGTAAGGGACAATATTTAATCATCAGTCTGTCTCTTTTGTTTGCCAATGAGCCTGTTTTTCTGAGCTGATAACTCAAATGCATTCAGTTGCTAAAGGTTTTCTTTTCCACCACAATGTGAACAAAATCATTATTTTTAAATTTTACCTATAAAATGTTATAATGAAAGATGAAACAAGAAGCCAAAGTTCTGCTCTGGAGATTGATGCTAATTAAACAATTAAACAATCTTTTCTGCTCTTTTAACATAACAACTTCAAGGCATTTCTCTTTAAACTCAAAAACACTAGAATCAACAACTTACCAGAACTGCACTTCTAATCTGGCTAATAGCAAATTAGTTCACAGCAGCAAAAGCATACCTAAAACCATTTATGGTTTTATGGTACACTATTTGCTATTTTAACTGGGCTACAGATAAAATTCAAAGTATTTTTGTACTATGCAAAGTGGTTATTTATGTAACATACATCAAAGTTGCTGGTGAACGCAGCAGGCCAAGCAGCATCTATAGGAAGAGGTGCAGTCGACGTTTCAGGCCGAGACCCTTCGTCAGGACTAACTGAAGGAAGAGTGAGTAAGGGATTTGAAAGTTGGAGGGGGAGGGGGAGATGCAAAATGATAGGAGAAGACAGGAGGGGGAGGGATAGAGCCGAGAGCTGGACAGGTGATAGGCAAAAGGGGATACGAGAGGATCATGGGACAGGAGGTCCGGGAAGAAAGACAAGTGGGGGGGGGGGGGTTGACCCAGAGGATGGGCGAGAGGTATATTCAGAGGGACAGAGGGAGAAAAAGGAGAGTGAGAGAAAGAATGTGTGCATAAAAATGAGTAACAGATGGGGTACGAGGGGAAGGTGGGGCATTAGCGGAAGTTAGAGAAGTCGATGTTCATGCCATCAGGTTGGAGGCTACCCAGACGGAATATAAGGTGTTGTTCCTTCAACCTGAGTGTGGCTTCATCTTTACAGTAGAGGAGGCCGTGGATAGACATGTCAGAATGGGAATGGGATGTGGAATTAAAATGTGTGGCCACTGGAAGATCCTGCTTTCTCTGGCGGACAGAGCGTAGATGTTCAGCAAAGCGGTCTCCCAGTCTGCGTCGGGTCTCACCAATATATAAAAGGCCACATCGGGAGCACCGGACGCAGTATATCACCCCAGTCGACTCACAGGTGAAGTGATGCCTCACCTGGAAGGACTGTTTGGGGCCCTGAATGGTGGTAACGGAGGAAGTGTAAGGGCATGTTATTTATGTGTTTTCTCTCAGAATAAATTAGGTTTCCAGCATTCCTAGCAAGTCTACAACCTAACAACAAATGCCTGCTCTATCTTACAAAGATCAGCCACAGCACTGGTAGAGTTAACAACTCCACTTGAGAGATCAGACTGCAGTAATATTTGAAGTTTTTAAAGACTAATCTCAAACAGCATAACTGTAGCAGAATATTAAAACCAAAGTAGCCAGAGAAACCCAATGCATACTTAATAAGATGTTATTTTTTTAACAGGGT
Source organism: Mobula hypostoma (assembly GCF_963921235.1). Classification (NCBI taxonomy): domain Eukaryota; kingdom Metazoa; phylum Chordata; class Chondrichthyes; order Myliobatiformes; family Myliobatidae; genus Mobula; species Mobula hypostoma. The sequence goes on from NC_086108.1 coordinate 43,903,105, forward strand.
TCATGGGATATAATCAGTGAATGGAAACATGACTGATATTCACTAATACATAGTAGTTGGGATGATTAATAATACAGTTGTTTTTTTTACTTTGAACAGCTAATGAGTATCTTTTCTATCAGAATAGGTAATGTAAATATTGTTGAGCTTCATAGCATAGGACCATACTATCTACCAACCTAAATAATGATGGAAACTTCGGAATAGTTTTGATAAATTTTGTTCTCTAATTAGCAATGGCAGAAAGGAGCAAACATAGCCAAAGTGGTTTGTTATCTTCTCAAGGTCAAAGCGGGGGGGGGGGGGAGGGGGGGATTTATGCATAAAGACAATGCAGTGGGTGAGGTACTTCACATTAGTACTGTATTGACCAAGGGAAGGATCGGGTTGATAGTGAAATTAGGAACTGGCTTGTTAATGTTCGATGGCAAGTCAACATTTAAGGAAGAGGTGTAAGCTGTCTTGAAAAACATTAAGGTGGAAAAGTTTTCAGGGTATGATGGGACCTATCCTAGGATCTGAGGAGAGAATGGGAGCTTGGTGGAGATCTTTGTATCCTCTTTAGCCACAGGCAGGGTCCCATAATTCTGGAGACAGACAATGTTATTCCTTTGTCTAAGTAAAGCAAAAGAGACATCCCAGGAAATGATGGGTTGGTGAGGCTTACATCAGTGGTATAGAGATTTTTGGAGCAGATTCTTAAGGATAGAATTTACTCACATTTGGAAAAGGATAATTTATAACCTGCTTGGCTTTGTGAAGGAGAGGTCCTCTCTCACAATCTGATTGAGTTTATTTTGTGGATGCGACAAAGATAATTGATGAGGGTAGGGTATTGAAACCAGCCTCTGCTCCATTAACTCTGTGTATGCTTCCCTCTGCCTTGGGAAAGTAGGCAACATAATCAAAAATTCCTTACATGATGGTCATTCTCTCATCTCCCTCCTTCCGTTGGACATAAATTACAAGAGCTTGAAAACACACACCACCAAGCTCAAGGATACATTCACAAGACTGTTGAACTCAGATTCTCTTGTACAATAAAGATAAATTCTAAATCTTTCAATCTATCTTTCCTTGGGTCCCATACCTTATTGCCTATCTGCACTGTACTTTGTTCTGTAAATGTAATACTATATTCTGCATTTTGTTATGGTTTTTCCCTCTGTATTACTTCAATGCACTTATGTTTTGAAATGATTTGTTTGGATGAAATGAAATTTTTTTTCACTGTACCTCGTTTTGTGTGACAATAGTAAACAAATTACCAAACTGGTTCAATTAGAGATGACAGGGTGTAGTCTTAGAAGGGTGCTTTTGTGACTGGAAGCCTGTTACAGTGATGTTTCTCACAGATGAGTTCTGTGCACTCTTTGTGGCTAACCTCAGTGACCACTTTATTAGAATCACCTGTATACTAGCTCATTAATGCAAATATCTAATCAGCCAATCATGTGGCAGCAACTCAATGCATAAAAGCATGCTGGCATGGTCAAGAGGTTCAGTTGTTGCTCACGCCAAAGATCAGAATGGGGAAGAAGTGTGATCCAAGTGACCTTGAGAGTGGAATGACCTCCTGGAATTTTGATGCATAACAGTCTCTGAAGTTTACAGAAAATGGTGAGAAAAACAAAAAATGTCCAGTATGTGTTGTTAATGAGAAAAGTGAGAGGAGAATGGCCAGATTGGATCAAGCTGACAGAAAGATGACGATAACTCCAATAACTATGTGTTACAACAGTGGTATACAAAAGAGCATCTCTGGACTCACAACATGATGAACCCTGCAATGGATGGCTCCAGCTGAAGACCATGGTATATACTCAGTGGCCATGTTATTAAATACTGGAGGTACCTATTAAAGTGGTGACTAAGTCTGTACAATTGATTTGAATGAAAATGTAGATGGACAGATTAGAACATCTGAAAATGATACAAAAATTGCTGAAATTTTGGATGGTGGTAAACATTGTCAAAGGATACAGTAAAATATCGATGGTTAGGAAGAAGTGACAGATAGAATTTAATCCAGACAAACCATGCTGCTACACAGCAGTAATTTATTTGACCGTGGTTGCAAAGAACACTGAAGTAAAATCAGAGTGTTAAACTAGTTAAAAGTGAAATAAGTGGAACTTTCCTTGAAATCGAGGCTTCAAAGAGCTTCAGTAAAATTGAAAGCAAGGCGATATCTCTGCATTGGTTAGTCATACCATACACAAAGGGAGATGGTTACATTTTTGAGTGACCAATTTTGTGAGCCCTGGATACTGCTGCATGGACCTAAAGGCAACTAATAAAATTATTTTTTCAGTGCTTAATCAACTATTTTCCTATATAAACCTGTATAAAGCTACACCTCATGTCAACCACTATGCCTCCATCAACTTCCCAGTCAACTCCTTAAAAATCTCAATCAGAGTTGAGAGACATGATCACATTGCACAAAACCTGACAGGTCCCAGTCTTTTCAGATGATCATATATTCTGTCACTCAGAATTTTCTCCCAGTTTCCTTACTACCGATGCAAGGCTCACTGACCTTAGGTTTCCAAACTAATGAGACTACATTAGTTATCTACAACATTAGTTAGTCTTCTGGTACATCACTCATGGTTAACAAAGGTGCTAAAAGCTTCATTGGCAATCTCCTAACTTGCTTCCATTAACATCTTGTAATTAACCCCATCATATAAATTTCCTGTACCTGATGTACATTTTCTTCTTTTCCTTGATCTAATCTTCAATATTCATTCGCTAACCTAGGGTTCCAAAACTTAACATCTCTACTTCTTACTCTTACAGGAGCCTTCCAAATCTGAATGCTGTTCCATTTTCAAGCAACTACTTCTCACATGTTCACATCCAAGGATACACATTGTATCAAAAGGATAGGCAGGTAGGCAGAGGAGGTGGGGAAGCTCTGTTGGTAAAAAAAAAGAGAAACCAAATCCTAAGAAAGAGGTGGCATAGGATCAGAAGATGCAGAATCCTTGCAGGCAGAGTTAAGAAACTTCAAGTGAAAAAAGACTGTGATGGGAGGTACATATAGGCCTCCGAGCAGCAGCCAGGTGGTGGAATTCAAATTCTGATGGGAGATAAAGGCATGTAAAAAGGCTTCACTTCCAGATGAGCTCCATGCCTTCTATGCTCTCGTTGGCTGTCAAAACATGGAGGAACCTTCATGAACTCCGACAGCCCACATCCTTCAGGAGGGTGAACCCACGGAAAGCACCCAGCCCAGACGGGGTACCTGGCTGAGTACTTACGACCTGTACTCATCAACTGGCTGGAGTGTTCACTGAGATCTTTCACCTCTCACTTCGGCAGTCTGAGGCACCCACCTGCTTCAAGCAGGCTTCAATTGTACCGGTGTCTAAGAACTTGGTTACCTACCTCAATGGCTATCGTCCAGTAGCACTTGCATCCACTGTGATGAAGTGCTTTGAGAGGTTGGTGATGAAACATATCAACTCTTGCCTGAGAAGTGATTTGGATCCACTCCAACTTGACTACTGACACAACAGGTCCACAGCAGATGCCATTTAATTGGCTCTGCAATCAACCAGGGAACATCTGGACAGCAAACATGCGTATATCAGGATGCTCTTTATCGTCTACAGCTCAACATTTCATACTATCATCCCCTCAGAACTAATCAGTAAGCTTCAAGACCTTGCCCTCAATACCTCCTTGTACAATTGGATCCTCGATTTCCTCACTTGCAAACTCCAGTCAGTTCAGATTGGCAACAACTCCTCCACAATCTCCATCATCACAGGTGCACAAGACTGTGTGGTTAGCCCCCTGCTCTACTCGCTTTATACTTATGCCTATGAGGCTAAGCATAGCTACAATGCTGTATTTAAGTTTGCTTATGATACCACAATCATTGGACAAATCAAAGGTGGTGATGAATCAGCACATAGGTGGGAGACTGAAATCCGGCTAAGTGGTGCCACAATAACAACCTCTCTCTCAATCTCTGCAAAACCAAGAAAGTGATTATTGACTTTAGGAGGAGGAAACTGGAGGTCCATGAGCGGGTCCTCATTGGGGGATCAGAGGTGGAGAGAGTCAGCAACTTCAATTTCCTCTGTTTATCATTTCAGATGACCTGTCCTAGGCTCAGCAGGTGAGAGCAATTATGAAGAAAGCAGGGCAGTGCCTCTACTTGACAGCATCTATACTGACGGGCTGCATCACAGCCTGGTACGGAAACACCAATGCCCCTGAATGGAAAAGCCTACAAAAAGTAGTGGATGAGGCTCAATCCATCATGGGTAAAGCCCTCCCAGCCACCAGGTTCAAGAACTGTTATTACCCTTCAACCACCAGGCCCTTGAACAAGAGGAGATAGCATCACTCACCCCATCACTGAACTGTTCCCACTAACTATGGGCTCACTTTCAAGGACTCTTCATCTCATGTTCTCTATACTGATTGCTTATTTATTATTTTTTCCTCCTTTATATTTGTACAGTTTGCTGTCTTTTGCGCATGGTGGTTGTTTGTTCTTCCTGCAGGGTGTGGTCTTTCATTCATTTTATTGTATTTCTTGCATTTACTGTGTATGCTCGCAAGAAAATGAATCTCAGGATTGTACACAGTGACGTATATATACTTTAATAATAAACTTACTTTGAACTTTGGAAGGGCAATGTTATTATAGTCCTGGAGGATTTCAATATACAGGTAGACTGGGAAAACCAAGCTGGATCCCAAGAGAGGGAACTTGTAGAATGCCTCTGAGATGACTTTTTAGAATAGCTTGTAATAGGGAAAAGGCAATTCTGGAATGGGTATTGTGTAATGAATGAGCTATGGTTAGAACTTAGGAGGCGGTGATAAAATTATAGAATTCACCCAGTTTCAGAGGGAGAAGATAAAGTCAGACGTATCAGTATTACAGTGGAGTAAAGTGAATTACAGACCCATGAGAGAGGAGCTAGCCAAAGCTCACTAAGGAGATACTATTAGGGATGACAGATCAGCAATGGCGTCAGTTTCTGAGGGTAATCTGAAAGGTGCAGGATAGATACATCCCAAAGATGAAGTATTCTAAAGGGAGCATGAGGAAACCTAATAAGCGTTTTGCATCAATCCTAACTGTGGAAAACACTAACAGTATGACAGAAATTGGAATGTGATAGGCAGAAGTGAATGTAATTGCTATTACTAAGGAGGAGGTGCTTGGGAAGCTGAATGGTCAGCTGGACCAGACCCCAATGAGGTAACTGAAGAGATTGTAGTGGCATTAGAAATGATCTTTTAAGAATCACTAGATTCTGGAATGGTTCCTGAAGACTAGAAAATTGCAACTGTCACTTCACTCTTTAAGAGAGAGAGGCAGAAGAAAGGAAATTATAAGCCAGTTAGTCTGAGCTCAATGGTTGGGAAGATATTGGAGTCGATTGTTAAGGATAAGGTTACAGGGTACTTGGAGGCACATGATAAAATAGGGTCAAGTCGGCATGATTTCCTTTAGGGGAAATCTTACCTGACAAATCTGTTGGAATTCTTTGAGGAAATAACAGGCAAGATAGACCAAGGAGTCAATGGATGTTGTTTACCTGGATTTTCTGGCCTTTGACCATGAGGCTACTTAATAAGAGCCCATGGTATTACAGGAAAGATCCTATCATGGATAGAAGAGCAGCTGACTGGCAGGAAGGAGGCAAGGTGTGGGAATAAAGGGGGTCTACTTTGATTGGCTGCCAGTGACTAGTGGTGTTCCACAGGGTTCAGTATTGGAACTGCTTCTTTTCGTTATACGTTAATGATTTGGATGATGGAATGACGGAATGATGGTTTTGTAGCCAGGTTTGAAGATGATACAAAGATAGGTGAAGGGACAGGTTGTGTTGAGGAAGCTGGGAGAATTCAGAAGTGTTTGAACAGACTGGGAGAATGGGCACAGATAGCAGACATAGTGTAGGGAAATTTATCACCATGCACTTTGGTAGAAGGAATAATGGCCTAAACTATGTTCTAAGCAGGGAGAAAATTCAAAAATCAGAGGTGCAAGGAACTTAGGAGTTCCTGTGCTGGATTCCCTAAAGGTTAACTAGCAAGTGAATCAGTGGTAAGGAAGACAAATGCAATGCTGGTATTCATTTCGACAGGACTAGAATATAACAGCAAGGATGTAATGCCAAGGCTTTATTAGGCATTGGTCAGACCACAGAAACGAATATTGTGAGCAGTTCTGGGCACCTTATTTAAGAAAATTTGTGTTGGCCTTGTTGAGGGTCCAGAGAATTAAGAATGATTCTGAGAATGAAAGGGTTAATTTATGAGTGTCTGATGGCTCTAGGCCTATACTTGCTGGAATTTAGACAAATAGAGCAGGAGGTATCTCACTGAAAACTATCCAGTACTGAAAGGCCTAAACAGAGTGGATGTGGAGATGATGTTTCCCATAGTGGGTGAGTCTTGGACCAGAGGGCCCAGCCTCAGAATACAGGGATGTCCATTTAAAACAGCGATGAGGAGTAATTTCATTAGCCAGAGGGTAGTGAATCTGTGGAATTCATTGCCATAGACAGTTGTGGAGGACAGGCCATTGAGTATAAGATGGCTGTAGATAGGTTCTTGATTAGTCAGGGCATCAAAGGTTATGGGGAGAAGGCAGGAGGGATAATAAATCAGCCATTATTAGAGCAGAGTCAATGTCCAATTCTGTTCCTATGTCTAATCATCTTGTTTTTTCACCCCTCATAGTACTTGTTCACCATCTACTTCCTCCAGGTCCTATCTCGTGGGCCCTTACCTTTTTCCATCATTATCTTTTAAGCTTACTGACTATATTCCTCGTGTTTGTGTACTGACTATATTCATTGTTTCTCTACATACTCTTCTATCACTTGTACATTCTCATTCTCCAAAATAAAATCAACTAACTGCCCCTTCCCTGGAAGAAATTTTAAATGTTGCAATTGTATTAGCCTCTACTGGCCTATTTAGCACCATGTTCCAGATAACCATCACTCTGGATTAAAATCTTACAAACAAAACCCTTTTAGATGCATCTTACAAACTCCATCCCATCTAAAATCTGTGCACTATGCTAATCCCAGTCCATACTGAGAAAGTTAAAAATCCCACCACAAAATCTGGACACTATGATTTTACACCTTTTTGCATTCTGTAGACCAGAGTCCACCCATCCCCATACGAGTGTCATCCCCTACAGCGAGTTTCCTGTAACCACATCTTTGCCACCTTTATTACCTTAAAAGACACGAGACACTTTGGGATACGACTTGGAAATGTATTACCATCCCTTGATCATTGCTAAAGCAAAATCCTCCTACTTCCTGCCCAAATTAACCGAATACGATCACTCAACACGTGGACTGCAGAAGTTCAAACAGGCCTTTGCTACTCAGAAAATAACGGATACTGGTGAATATTTTAATCTATCACCAGTCCGTCCCCTTTCCCACATCAAGCATGCAGTTCTGTGATAAACTAGAATGCAATATAGCTATCGCTGTTTTACAGAATAAAATGCAAAGCTATCTTTATCATTTGATTTCGGGGGGGGGGTGAAGGGGAGTCGCTGAGACGTTTATAATATAGGAGTAAAACTTTGCACATAGGAACCCGACTTTCTGAACGTAGTTCTGTTTGAAACGGCCGTGCTGCCGCTGCCGCTCCACGTACCAACACGTCTCTGCCGACACAGAGGAGCGAGGTATAAGCCTCCAAGTAGACCCGGCTGCATTGCTTTACGATCTCCAGTCCTTTCACCGTGATGTCCCGGGCGTCCCCCAATCCCAAACCGATTAAAAACAACATGACACCGTGACTTAATACTTAAAATTATCTCCTCCAGTCCTTTATCAAACCCCTATGCCACAGACCGGATTACGGCACAGCCGCAGAACACGCAGCCGTGCTTCGCGTCGTTTTGCGACGTTGAAGCTCAGGGGAAAGTGAAAGGGTCAAAGGATCATACTATTAACACTAAGTAAAAATCTGGGAATGGATTACTGCGAGGGATTGAGTGTACCGACTGTAGAGCTAGCTAATGGGTTGAAAATCCCAATACTGGGTCTTGGTGAGTTTCTTAATAATATGCTTGACGGTGACTTTGCTGACTGGCTCAATTTATTGCTCACCATGTGACTTAAATGCAGACTGCATCCTGTTACAATTATATCTAACTATTCCAGCCTGGTAATTTTATTCCTGCAGTATTAAATAAGTGACTTGATTTGATGCATCTCTGCTTGTAGAGTAAGCCCTGATTCACGTGCTGCCTGGCACCTCATCACAGCAATTTCCTCAACGAGGTCTGAAAATTGGGTCATGTTTTTTGGATTATGGTTTGCAACCCCACCCTAACCACTTTATTCGTGGGAGATTTTATGAAAATTATCAGAAATGAATTTGAGCTACAGCTTGTTTAGCAGAGATAGTTCAACGTCCAGAAAAAATAATCTGCAGTTGAACAAAAAAGTTCTTCCAATACAGTATATTAATCCATGAAATGTAAAATAAAATTTGATACTCTGTCATGAGAGGATTTATTGGGGGGGGGGAATTAAAATTTTGTTCAAATCTATATTTTAAAAGGTAAACTGTGGCAGAATGTTTTAATGGTGAAATATTAAAATTCAGGATTGCTAAAGGGTAGAATTGTAGATATTTTGAAAGATTGCAGAACTAATGGAGATTACTGAGAAAGTTAGGAATGAGAACATGAAGTTATTTGTAAAGTGAGTGTTGGAATAATCAAGACTTTAGGTAACAAATGCTGAGATGAGTGTTTTGGCAGCAGGTGGGCAGACGTGTAGATTCATTATATGAAACTTTGACTACAGTAATGCAGTAGAGTTGCAAACAGTCTAGTTCATTTTTCAACAGTTGCTAGGGAAAGAAATATTGATTCCAAAGGAGCGAAGACTATGACTTTAATCTTCCTACAATTTATTTCGAGAACATTTATGCTCTTCCTGAACTTGATATTAGATAAATAAACAGTCAAGGTGATTAGGTGATGGTGGGTTAGAATTGGAGTTGTTTGTATGTTCATGGAAGCTGAATCACTGTTTTCAGTTGATGTTACCACAGAGCACCTTTTGATTGAAAAATAGAGAGGGTGAATGGGTAGATATTTGGGAGCACCAAAGATTATATTGAAGTTTTAGGGGAAAAAAGCTGCTGCAGGTAATCTGAGCTCGGCCAGGTAAATAAGGTTGAAACCATGCAAGTATAATTGTTCTCAATTAGACAAAGGTAAGGAGATGCTGGAGGAGGAGGAGAGATGGCTAGTGACCATCTTTACAGGGCATGTTAGCATGAGCTGTAATTGACTTACTGTACAGGCCACATTTTCAGCATAAAACCAGATTATAGAGAGAGGGAGCACCATCAACCTCTATAGTATTGCATGGTGCTTGTTATTCAAGGGCAGAAAACACACAACTGCTGCTACATAATGTTTTTAATGTTGCTAGCTGGATTATTTTTCTGAGCATGACCATGTCAATGTAGATTTATGAAAGGAAAATCATGTACAATATATCTATTGGTGTTCTCAAAGGAATTGATGGAAACAAGCCTGTTGATGTGTATTTAGATTTCCAGAAGTCACTTGCTAAGGTGCCACATTAGAGGCTGGTGCACACGATAAGAGCTTGCATTTTTGGGAAAAGTGTGCTAACCTGAACTGAAGACCAGTCATCAGATAAAACGCAGAGAGGTGGAATAACAGATAAAATGCTGGAGGAAATTCGTAGGTCAGGCAGAGAGAAATTCCCACTTTTAAATCTCTTACTAGCTCTTTCTTCAGTTAGTCCTGACGAAGGGTCAGGAAACGTCAACTGTGCCTCTTCCTAGAGATGCTGCCCGGCCTGCTGCGTTCACCCGCAACTTTGGTGTGTGTTGCTTGAATTTCCAGCATCTGCAGAATTCCTTGTGTTTGCATTTTGAAACATAAACTGTTCCTTTCCTTCTGTGGATATTGCCTGGCCTTCACTGTCGTGTATGTCACTCATGATTTCCGGCACCTGCACATCTCTTGTATCTCTATGGGTCTTTTACAAGCTTGGAAGGATACAACTAGTAGAGTGTCCCATGAATCAGCTCTTGACCCTCAATTACTTACTATCTACATTAATCATTGGGGGTGGGGAGCAATCTGTGCAGTTCACTGATGAGATGAAAGTAGAAAGAAGGACCTGCTGCAATGAGGATGTAGAGAAAATATAGATAGGTTGAATGAGAGGACCAGAATTTGGCACAGAAAGCTTAATGCAGGTGAGTGTGAAGTTATACACTTTTATAAAGGGAATCAAAAGACAGATTAAACAGTGAGAATTTACAAATGAATGAGTAAAGAGGGATCAAGCTGTTCTGTATGAATCACAAAAAGATAGAATACAGATATAGCAAGTTAGGAAGGCAAGTGGCATATTGGCCTTCAGTGTAATGGATTTGGAGTTCAAAATTAGAGAAGTGTTATGATTCTCTTGGGGGTTGCTGATGCCACACTGTAACTACTGTGACAAAAGAACCAGTTATCAGAAGATTGATGCCGTTAAGAGGACAATGGGGGAACATGCAAGGTGCTAATAAGAGAGAGATGAGAGAGATTACCGAAAGGAGACACGGTTCCGAGTATTGTCAGAGACCGGTGGCTTTGAACCCTGAACTGTTTGAAGTTTGATGGACAGGCGATACCCCAGCAGGGGGATAAAAAGGGACAGGTTCGCTAAAGCAACAGACACACTACACCACGAGGTAACGAGACCCTGGAAGCGGTGTGCCCCCACAAGTTGCTGGGAGTTTTGGAGGTCTGGTCGCGGGACCAGCCATAGATGCACAGGGTAGAAAGATACGGTCGGGCGGGAACCCGGTGTGTGTGTCCGCCCTTGCCTGGGTGCCAGGTTCACCGCAGAAGAACGATCGTATCTGGAACGGAGGGGTCACAATCAGAACACATTACAAAGGGCTCGCCCGAAAGCTAACTGCGAGGAATAGCGAAGGTCTGTGTGGAATCCGTTTTGAATATTCATTCGCTTTCGCTCTCTTTCTTCTCCCCGCCCCAACGGCACAACAGTGATTACTGTGAACTGAACTGAACTCAATTGAACTGAACTTTGCGTCACTTGAAACTGGTCATTTACCCCTAGACTGCGATAGAGCTTGATTGATCCTATTATCCTAGTTCTGTGTACGTGTGTGTTTTATCATTGCTAAACTGTTGCATTTATATCCTCTTGATTAGAGTACTGTGTTACTTATTTCTTTAATAAAACTTTCTTAGTTTCAGTAATCCAGACTCCAACTAAGTGCTCCATTTCTGCTGGTTTGGCAACCCAGTTACGGGGTACGTAACACTACAGAAAGGATATACCAGCATTGGATGAAATCCGGAAGAGAATGACTCAGCTAATTCCTAGGTTGAGTAGGATGTCCTATCATAAATGGCCAAAGAACCTGAACATATATTCTTTTAAGTTTAGTAAAATGAGGGGTGATATTACTGAAATGCACAAGGTGCTAAAGAGGCACAACAGGGTAGATACTGAGATGCTCCCAGTAGCGGGAGGGTCTCAAACATGGGGATGTAGTTACAAAAGAAAGGGCTGTCATTTAAAACTGTTGTGTGTAGGATTTTTATTTTCAATGGGTGGTGAGTATCTGGCATGATCTACCCCAGTGTTTTGGAGGTATGAGAGCTATTTAAAGAGTAAGTAAATATAATTTTGAAAAACAAAGGAATTGTACCAATTCTCAATCCCTGTAGGATCAGGGAATTGAGATTGCAACCTCCTGTGACACCTGACAATATTTTTCTTTTTCTTGTATTCATTGAAATTCCTTTTGAAGGCTACTATTGGACCTACTCAATTTTATCTCATTCAATTCAGCTATAAAGTTTTAGCAATTAGAATTGGAATAAATAAAGATAAACTATCTACACCTTCATGATTTTAAACCAGAGCAATTGATGATTGTATTAGTTCAAGGGAAAGGATTTAAACCCTTGTCAGAGGAAAATCTCAGAATGCAACCAAGGAGGACCAAAGTATTGATAAGAAAAGTGAAAGCAGAAATCAGAGCAGGCTGGTGAGAAGGATGGTAACCACAGAAATATAGAAAGGAAAGGATTAGCAAAAGCCAATGTGGATGCTTTACAGACAGACAGGAAAACTAAATTGGAATATTGCATGCAGGAGTGAGGGTGTTATGTTGAAGTTGTATAAGACATTGGTGAGGCCTACTTTGGAATATTGTGTGCAGTTTTGGTCATCCACCTACAGGAAATATATCAATAGGTTTGAAAGAGAACAGAGAAAATTTACAAGGATGTTGCTGGAACTTGCAGACCTGGGTTACAGGAGAAGGTGGAATAGGTTAGAACTTTTTTTTTCCCCACCTAGAGCATAGCAGAATGAGGGGAGGTAGAATATAAAATTATGAGGGGTATAGTAAAGGCAAACAGGCTTTTTCAACCGAGGTTAAGTGAGACTGGAGTTAGAGGTCATAGGTTAAGGATGAAAGTTAACATATTTAAGGGGAACTTCTTCATTCAGAGGGTGGAGCAAGCTGCCAGTGGAACTGGTGGATGTGGGTTTGATTGCAACGTTTAAGAGGTTTGGATAAGTCCATGGATGGGAGTGGTATAAAGGCCTATGGTCCAGATGCTGATCGATTGGACTTGGTAGAATAGCAGTTTGTCACGGACTAGATGGGCAAAAACACCTGTTTCTGTGCTGTAGTGCTCTATGACTCTATAGTAGAGAATCATGAAATAGCAGAGACATTAAACAACATTCTTTATCTGTCTTCAAACAAGAAGACAAAAATATCTCTGGAAAAGTTGAGGACAACAGAGTTGGTGTGAATGAAGATCATTAGTTAAAAATTGTAGCACTGGGGAAATCATTAGAACAGGATGGTAAAAAAGTAATAGGACTAGTAAAGTACAACGTAGGGTTTTGAAAGATGTTGCTCTGGAGTTAGTGGATGAACAAGTCATTATCTTACAAAACTTCACAGATTCTAGAACAAATTGAAAAGCAACATGTTCAACTCGTCTTGAAAAGGGGGTTGGGGAGGAGAGGAGAAGAGAGAAAATGGGGAAGCACAGAGAAGTTACCGGACATCAGGTAATAATAATAACATTACAGTGGCACAGGCAATAAACAGAGAAATACCTGAGGCATGTAAGAATGGAACAGCAGTTATCGTGGGGGACTTTAACTTGTACATGGATTGGGTGAATCAAGTTGGTTGAGGCAGTCTTGAGAAGGACTTCATAGAATGCATCCGTGATGGCTTTCTTGAACAGCATGTTACTGAACTTACAAGGGAACCTCCTATATTAGATCTGGTCCTGTGCAATGAGACAGGTAAAATTAGTGATCTTGTAGGTAGGGATCCTCTTGGAAAGAGTGATCACAGTATGATTGAGTTTCTCATACAAATACAGGGTGCAATAGTTTCAAAACGTTTCAATATTTCAATCTAAAACCAATGTATTATGCCTAAACAATGGAGGCAACAATGGGATGAGGGAGGATTTGGCTAGTGTAGACTGGGAACACAGGATATATGGTGAGACGTTGAGGAAGACTTTCAAAGAGATTTTCCGACAAAAGTATATTCTAGTTAAAAGCAAGGACAGTAGGAGTGGGGAGAGCCAGCCTTGGATAACTAAGGAAATAAAAGAAGACATCAAATTATAAGCGTGTGCATACAAAGTCGCCAAGAATAGTGGGAAACTGGAAGATTGGGAAAACTTTAAAGAGCAACAAAGAACCACTAAGCAAGCAATAAAGAAAGGGAAACTAGATTATAAAAATAAACTAGCACAAAATATAAAAACAGATAGTTTTTATAATTATATAAAGTGGAAAAGTGTGGCTAAAGTGAACACAGGTGCTTTGAAGGAAGAGAAGGGGGAATTGATATTGGGTAATGAGGAAATGACAGAGGTTTTGGAATGACTATCTTGTGTCGGTCTTCATGGTGGAGGATATGTCTAACATGCCATAGAGAAATGTTATAGATGCAATGGAAAGTGAGGACCTCGATGCAATAGCTATCACTAAAGAGGTAGTGCTGAGCAAACTTGTGGGCCTGAAGATAGACAAGTCCCCTGGTCCTGAAGGAATGCAGCCCAGTGTACTGAAAGAAATGGTAGAAGTTATAGTAGAGACTTTGGTCATAATTTACCAAAATTCTCTGGACTCTGGACGGGTCCCAGCGGATTGGAAGACAGCAAATGTTATGCCACTATTCAAAAAAAGATCTAGGCCAAAGGCAGGTAACTATAGGCCAAGCAACACACATCAAAGTTGCTGGTGAACGCAGCAGGCCAGGCAGCATCTCTAGGAAGAGGTACAGTCGAGACCCTTCGACAGGACTAACTGAAAGAAGAGATAGTAAGAGATTTGAAAGCGGGAGGGGGAGGGGGAGATCCGAAATGATAGGAGAAGACAGGACTGACGAAGGGTCTCGGCCCGAAACGTCGACTATACCTCTTCCTAGAGATGCTGCCTTCACCAGCAACTTTGATGTGTGTTGCTTAAATTTCCAGCATTTGCAGAATTCTTCGTGTTTGAGTAACTATAGGCCAGTTAGTTGGGAAAATGTTTGAAGCTATCATTGAAGAAGAAATAGCGAGGATCTGGAAAGAAATGGATCCATCAGGCAGACACATGGAAGAAGGGACTGAGTGCAGTGTGTCCAAGTTTGCTGATGATACTAAATTGACTGGAAAAGCAAATTGCGCAGAAGATAAGGGGAGTCTGCAGGGAGATATAGATCGGTTAAGTGAGTGGGCAAGGATTTGGCAGATGGAGTACAACATTGGTAAATGCAAGGACATCCACTTTGGACGGAAAAATGAAAAATCGGATTATTATTTAAATGGTAAAAAATTGCAGCATGCTGCTTTGCAGAGGGACTTGAGAGTGCTTGTGCATGAATCAGAAAAAGTTGGTTTGCAGGTGCAGCAGGCTATCAAGAAGGCAAATGGAATGTTGGTCATTGCTAGAGGGATTGAACTTAAGAGCAGGGAGGTTATGCTGCAGCTGTACAGGGTACTGGTTAGGCTGCACCTGGAGTACTGCGTGCAGTTCTGGTCTCCTTACTTGAGGAACGATATACTGGCTTTGGAGGCAGTGCAGAGGATATTCCCCAGGTGGATTCCAGAGATGAGGGGGTTAGACTATGAGGAGAGATTGAGTCGCCTGGGACTGTACTCAATGGAATTCAGTAAAATGAGAGGAGATATACATATACATATACAATTATGAAAGGCATAGATAAGATAGAGGCAGGAAAGTTGTTTCCATTGGTAGGTGAGACTAAAACTAGGGGACATAGCCTCAAGATTCAGGGGAGTAGATTTAGGACGGAGATGAGGAGAAACTTTTTCACAGACAGTAGTGAATATGTGGAATTCTCTGCCCAATGAAGCAGTGAAGGCTACCTCAGTAAATATATTTAAGACAAGGTTGGATAGATTTTTGCATAATAGGGGAATTAAGGGTTATGGGAAAAAGGCAAGTTGGTGTAAATGAGTCTGTGGCCAGAGATCTTATTGAATGACGGAGCAGGCTCGACGGGCCAGATGGCCTACTCCTGCTCCTATTTCTTATGTTCTTATCAGTAATAAAATAATGTTAAAATCAATTACAAATAAATGCACACTTGATATATTTTATTAGCATTCGCCAAAGGCAACTTTAGGCAGTCCTGTTAGTACATACCAAATATATGTAAATCACATATGACAAATCCATTAGATTTTTTTGAGGTTGCAACTTGAAGAATGGATAAGAACAAACCAGCTGATGTGGTGTATTTGAACATTCAGAAGGCCTTTGATAAGTTCCACACAAAAGATTATTAAACGAAAGTGCATGTATGCTCTTGCGTAATGTATTCATGTGGATTGGGCAGAAAATAAGTGATGAATTAACAGATTTTTTTCAAGTTGAGTGGCAATGACCGGTAGAATCATGATGAGAGCCTCCACTCCTCTACTGTGCCAGTTTTGCTTATTACTCAATTCCTTGATCTTTCAAAAATATTGACTTCTTTGTCAAGACTATAAAAATGGATTGAGTTACTTATAGCAATTCTTATATCAACATTTTTGCTGATCTCTTCCTCTTTCTCTGCTCTATATCATTGAAATTTCTTGCATTTCGGATACCAATGACCTTTTTATTCCTCCTTTTCAAGCAGTCAGTGATTCTGTTACTCTCTTAGCAAAATGGGGGAAGGGGGAGGAATGCAAGGTGGCAGATGATAGGTGAGACCAGGTGATGGGGAAGGTAGACGGGTGAGTGGGAGAGTGGGAAATGATATAAGAAGCTGAGAGGAGACAGGTGGAAGAGGTGAAGGACTGAAGAAGAAGAAATCTAATTGGAGAGGACAGTGGACCATGGAATAAAGGGAAGGAGGTGATGGTTAGGTCTTGAGAGTGGAGGAGGAGAAGAAAATGGGTGAGAGGGTAACCAGAATGGAGAATGGATATAGAAAGAAGGGGGCAGTGGGGAAAATAGACAGGTGTGATTATCAGAAACTAGAGAAATCACGTTCATATCATCAGGTTGGAAGCTACCCAAATGGAATATGAGTTTGGCCTCATCATGGCAGTGGAGGAAGCCATGGACTGATATGTCAGAATGGGAATGGAAGTCAAATTGAAATGGGTGGCAACCAGGAGATCCTGTCTTTTTCAGCAGACAGAGCAGAGGTGCTCAATAAGTGGTCCTCCAATTTGTATCACATACCATCGACGTAGAGGAGGCCACTATGGGAGCACCAGGTAAAATACGTAGCCGTGACAGACTTGCAGGTGGAGTGTTGCCTCACTGAAAGGGCTATTTGGGGCTTTGAATGGTGGTGGAGAAGGAGGTCCGGGGCAGATGTTATGCTTATCACACTTGCCAAGATAAGTGCCAGGAGGGAGATGCATGTGCTCTAGGTTTCTAGCATCTGCAGAGTCCCTTGTATTTATGCCTTACTGTTCTTTCTACATTTCTATATTTCTATTGTGCTGTCGTTTCTATATTAGTTGTGACACTAAATATGATAGTATCATAAAAATTCAAGGAAGAGAGAGAGGGAGGGTGATGGGAGGAGAGGGAATGGCTTGGCAGAGAGAGTGAAATAAACACAGAGAGATGGAATGAGAGAGAGAAAAGCAGGAGAGGGAAACAATTACATTGAGTGAGTGTTACAGTTGAGGGAGTTGATAATATTATTTATTTATTCATTTGATAAAGACAGTCTTAGTAAGGCTGTAAATTGCCTCTGAACTAATTCCTTGTTATTCAATCACATTGGTGTGTTTGGATTCACCTTGAGTAGACTGGGTATAAGTGACATATTTACTGCCCTGATGAATACCAATGAACTAGGTGAGTTTTTACAACTGTTTTATGATTTCATCATCACCATTACCAAAGTTATCTTTTAAACTGTAGATGTAGTTAATTCCCTACCAGAGGAGGAACGTGTGCATCTGGATTAATTGCCCATTTCTGTGGATATAGTGCACCAATTTAGAACTTGTACTGCAGTAAGCAGTTTATTACCACGGGGGAAGGGAGATATCTGACTGAGTAAAAAATGCATTGTCCCCGCAGATCTTGGGGATGCTTAGACCATGACACCTCAAAGTAGACAAGCAGCATTCAAGATAAAATTGTAAACTTCAGGTTCAGGCATTTGGAGCACACTGAAGCCCAGAGCAGCAGCAGAAAGAGTACACTACCTTCCAAATACTTACCAGGCATCTCCGTCCCATGTGTGGATGTCTCCAATTCCCACCTCAAAACTCACGTAGTCAGAGAGGAAGCAATGAACCTTTGATCCCAAGGGATTGATCAAGAGAAAGAATTTTCAAGGAAAAAATATCTGATGAATGTTTGAATTACACAGTATCAGAATCAGCATTCTATTTTAAGTAGGTACAGGATATTACTGGCAATCAACGTGATGCTCAAGCCATTGTGTCCTTGTCCTGACGTCTGTTTTCTGGTAATGCAGCAAGCCTTCTCTTAGACTTGATATTCATTTTGTCTAAGTCATTTGCAAACACAACCTCTACAGCAAGGCAGGATTCTCTGAGATTCAAAAGCATGTAGTTACATGAAAATAATGCGATGTTATTTAAAATACAAGTTTTGAAGAACAGCAGTGAAAATTAAGTTCTGTAATGTTTAATTTATTCATGCTTCTGTGTATTAGAGTCATACAGAAGTACTGTGCAGAAACAGGCCCTTTGGCACATCTAGTCCTTGCTAAACCATATAGACTACCTAATCCCATGGACCTGAGCCGGAACCATAGCCCTCCATACCTCTACTATCCATATGCCTATCCAAACTTCGCTTAAACGTTGAAATCAAGCTCGCATACATCACTTCTGCTGGCAGCTCATTCTACACTCTCATGACCCTCTGAGTGAAGAAGTTTCCCCTCATGTTCCCCTTGAACTTTTCACCTTAACCTCTGGCTGTTGTCCCATCCAACCTCATAGAAAAAGCCTGCTTGTATTTACCTTATCTATACCCCTCATAATTATGTATACCTGTATCAAATCTCCCTCAGTCTTCTATGTTCTAAGGAATAAAGTCTTAACCTATTCAATCATTCTTTATAACTTAGATCCTCCAGACCTGCCAACATCCTTGTAAATGTTCTCTGTACTCTTTCAATCTTTACATCTTTCCTGTAGATAGGTGACCAAAACTGCTCACAATACTCCAGATTAGGTCTCGTCAATGTCTTGTACAACTTCAACATAACATCCCATCTCCTGTACTCAGTACATTGATTTATGAAGGCCAAGTAGCCAAAAGCTTTCTTTAATGCCCTATCTATGCTGTGACACCACTTTCAACAACTTATGGGCCTGTGTTCCCAGATCCCTTTGTTCTACCACACTACTCAGTGCCCTATACAGTTCACTGTGTAAGATCTACCCATGGTCCTACCAAAGTGCAACACTTTGCATTCGACTGCATTAAATTCCATCTGCTGTTTTTCAGCTGATGCAAATCCCTCTGCAAGCCACGATAGCCTTCCTCGCTGTCCACTACACCCCCAATCTTGGTGCCATCTACAAATTTGCTGATCCAATTAACCACATTATCATTCAGATTGTTGATATAGATGACAAACAACAAGGGACACAGCACCGATCACTGCTGCACACCACTAGTCACAGGCCTTCTGTCAGAGAAGCAACCATCAACTACCACTCTCTGGTTTCTCCCACAAAGCCAGTATCTAATCCAGTTTACTACCTTCTCTTGAATGCTGAGTGACTGAACCTTGACCAATCTTCAACGCGGAATCTTGTCAAATGCCTTGCTAAAATCCATGTAGATAATGTCCACTGCCTTGCCTTCATCCGCTTTCTTAGTAACTTCCATGTCTATCCAAATACTCATATATCCGGTCCCTTAGAATAACTTTTCCACAACTGATATCAGACTCACTGGCTTATAATTTCCTGGTTTATGTTTTGCGCCTTTCTTAAGCAGTGGAACAATATTGACTATCCTTTAATCAACTGGTATCTCTCCTGTCGCAAAGAATGATTTAAATACCTTTGCTAAGGCCCTGGAATTTCTGCACTTGCCTCCCATAGGGTTCGAAGGAACACCTTGTCAGGTCCTGGGGATTTATCCACCCAGATTTGCCTCAGTATAGCAAACACCTCTCTTGTAATCTATATCGGGTCCATGAAGTTGATTGCATTTTGCCTCATTTCTATAGGCTCTGTGTCCATCTCCAGAGTAAATACAGCTGGAAAAAAATAATTTAAGATTTTCCCCCATCTGTTTTGGCTCCACACATGAATTACTATTCCGATCTTCCAGAGAACCAATTGCAATCCTTTTGCTCTTAACATATCTGTAGAATCCCTTGAGATTCTCCTTTACATTGTCTACTAGAGCAACCTCATGCCTTCTTTTTCTTTCACTCCTGATTTCTTTCATAAGTGAAAGAAATTTCTTTTGCATTTCTTATACTCCATAAACACCTCATTTGGTCCTACCACCCTATACCTGCACTTCATCATGACAATAGACAGCTCATCCTGCTCTTCTTGGGCACTGGTATGGTTGTTGCCCTTTTGAAGAAGGTGGAAACCCACGACTACAGCAATGAGAGATTGAAGACATCCTTGAACACTTCTACCAGTTGGTTGGCAAGGTTTTCAGGGCTCTACCAGGTACACCATCAGGCCTGCCGCCTTGAGAGGATTCACCCTATTGAAAGATGTTCTGATGTTGGCCTTCAAGATAGAAATCACATGGTCACCAGATGCTACAGGGATATGCACAGATGTAGTTTTATTCTCGCTTTCAAAGAGAGTATAAAAGGTGTTGAGCTCTGGGCGTGAAGCATCACAACCATTCATGATGTTAGGATTTGCTTTGTAGGAAGTAATGGCATGATGTACATCCGATTCCATCTCTAACCACAATTGGAATTTCTTTTTCACTCAAAATAGTCTTCAGTAGGTTGAACCTGGACTTCTTGTATAGTTCTGCATCACTGGTCTTGAATGCCACTGAGCTAGCCCTCAGAAGACTATGAATCACTTGGTTCATCCATGGCTTTTGGTTTTGGTTTCTCCAGTATGTTCTTGAAGGCACACACTTATCCACACGGGTCTTGATGAAGTTGGTGACAACTGTGGTGTATTCATTCAGACTTGACGATCAATCCTTGAATATAGTCTAGTCCACCAACTCAAAGCAATCCTGTAAGCATTCCTCCAACTCCCTTAACCATACCTGCTTGGTCCTCGCCACTGGTTTAAAACAGGAAATAGAAAAGGTGTGTCAAAATGGCAATGTTATGATAGTCATGGGAGATTTTAATATGCAGGTTGATTGGGGAAATCAGGCTGGTAATGGATCTCGAGTGAATTTGTTGAATGCCTATGAGATGGCTTTTAGAGCAGTTTGTTGTTTAACCTACTAGGGGATCAGCTATACTGGATTGGGTGTTATGAAATGAACTGGTTAGGGAGCTTAAGGTAAAAGCCCTTAGGAGCCAGTGATCACAATATGATTGAGTTCAATTTGAAATTTGATAGGGAGAAAGTAAAATATGCTGTAGCAGTATTTTAGTGGAGTAAAGGAAATTACAGTGGTATGAGAGAGGAGTTGGCCAAAGTAAATTGGAAGCAGCTGCTGGCAGGGGTAATGGAAGAGCAGCAATGGCTTGAGTTTTTCGGGAAAATGAGGAAGGGGCATGATAGATGTATTCCAAAAACAGAGAAATACTCAAATGGCAAAATAGTACAACCATGGCTGACAAGGGAAATCAAAGCTAATGTAAAAATAAAAGAGAGGGCATACAACAAAGGAAAAATTATTGGGAAGACAGAGGATTGGGAAGCTTTTTTAAAACATTTTAGAGAGCAATTAAAAGAATCATTAGAAGGGAAAAGATGAAATATGAAAGCAAGCTAGCAAACAGTATCAGACTGGATAGTGAAAGCTTTTTCAAGTATGTAAAAATAAAATAGAGATGAGAGTGGATATAGGACTGCTCGAAAATGAGGTTGGAGAAATAATAACTGGAGACAAGGAGATGGCAGATAAACTAAATGAGTATTTTTCATCAGTCTTCATTGTGGGAAGACACTAGCAGTGTGCCAGATGTTGTAGTGCGTGAAGGAAGGGAAGTGAGTGCAGTTACTATTACAAAGGAGAAGGTGCTCAAAAAGCTGAAAGACCCAAAAGTGCGTTAGTCATCCGGACCAGATGAACTGCAGCCTAGGGTTCTGAAAGAGCACAAGAGATTGGGGTGGAATTAGAAGTGATCTTTCAAAACTGGAAAATTGCAAATGTCACTCCACTCTTTAAGAAAGGAGGAAGACAGCAGAAAAGAAATTATAGACCAGTTAGCTTGATCTCAGTGGTTGGAAAGATGTTGGAGTCAATTGTTAAGGATGAAGCTATGGAGTATTGGTGACACAGGACAAGCTGGGACAAAGTCAGTATGGTTTCCTTAAGGGAAAATCTTCCCTGACAAACCTGTTGGAATTCTTTGTTGAGATTACAAGTAGGATGGATAAAGGGGATGCAGTGGATGTTGTATATTTGGACTTTCAGAAGGCCTTTGACAAGGTGCTTCACATGAGGCTTCATACCTGGTTAAGAGCCCATGGTATTACAAGAAAGTTACTAACGTGGTTAGAGCATTGGCTGATTGGTAGGAGGCAGCGAGTGGGAATAAAAGGATCTGTGTCTGGTTCGCTGCCAGTGATTAGTGGCGTTCCGCAGGGGTCGATGTTAGGACCACTTCTTGTGCCGTATATCAATGATTTAGATGATGGAGTAGATGGCTTTGTTGCCAAGCTTGCAGATGATACAAAGATTGGTGGAGGGGCAGGTAGTTTTGAGGAAACAGATAGGCTGCAGAAGGACCTTAGATTTAGAGAACGGCCAAGAAAGTGGCAAATTAAATACATTGTTGGAAAATTCATGGTCATGCACTTGGTAGCAGAAATAAGTGTGCAGACTATTTTCTAAATAGGGTTGTGTCCTCTAGTCTTAGACTCTCCCACTATAGGAAACATCCTCTCCATGTCCACTCTATCAAGGCCTTTCACCGTTCAATAGGTTTCAAGTAGTTCACCTCTCATTCTTCTGAATGCTTACGAATTCAGGCCTAGAGTCATCAAACGCTCTTCGTATGCCAAGCTGTTTAACCCTGGGTCATTTTCGTGACCCTCCTTTGAACCCTCTCCAGTTTCAGCACATCCTTTCTAAGATAAAGGGCCCAAAACTGCTCACAATACTCCAGTGCTCACCATTGCTTTATGAAGTCTCAACATTACAACCTTGTTTTTATATTCTAAGCCACTTAAAATGAATGCTAACATTGCATTTGCCTTCCACAACATACTCAATTATCAAATTGATTGATCTGTTTGTTTTCCTCTTTTTCTAGTCATTCTGCCTCATGTTTAAAATTCTTCCCAACTGCAGTCCTCTTAAATGCCAAAGTGCCTTCCCTGCAAGGACATTCTTCCTTAGTCTGTGCGCCACAGGATCTGTTTTATCACAAATTTCAATGCACATTTAATTTGTAACAGTCCATGCCCTTACAGAGGCTTTACATAGCATTTCCCTGCCCACACAATGTATAACTATGCAACAATTCCTTTATGACAGCCTGAACACTTGAGGTTGACGTTTTCACATTCCATACTACACCTTCCTTCTGCAGCCTCACTAGCTTTACTTCCATTCTCCTAACTGAGCTCATCCAGTATCCTTTCTGTTGATCTACTAAAAAGCTGCAATGGAAACTTCTTGCAGAGATTTCTAATATTAGTATCTTAATAATTTTAATCCATGTTGATATTTTTGTGTTTAAGATGTCATCCATTCTAATGTATAACAACTACATCAGACAAGATTGTAACTGTAAGATTTTCAAGAAAATAAATTGTGAGAGATTCAAACTGGAATTTTTTTCTCTCTGGTATGCTTTCTGTTGTTTTTCAGCAAATCATTGCATTTATACTCGTGATCTAAATGTGTATTCTTTTCTTGCTATTGACAGGTTTTTGTGATACACTATAAATTTACAGTGTTTGGGTTATGGCCTCTGTTCTGTAAATGTACATGGGTGCGTGAGATTGGTTGTGGGTTGGAGATTAAGCATCCAAAATGGCAGCATATGTGAAATTCCCTCTTGCCAACGTCCTCATTAACCTTAGAATAGCTATCTGCATACAACCAGCCCCTTCAGCAGAGACAGTTTGATAATTTTCATAACAATAGTTATTAGAAGCTACTTTTAATAGGAGTTTTGAACTTTAATTCAATAAACATGAGATCCTTGGGTTTGTTGAAAGTGAGGCAGGTCAAGGACTGAAGTTTAGATGGGTTAACCTGTGAATGAATACTGCAAGTTTATGAATGGCTTCCTGAGTAAATGTGTAAAAGATTCTTCATAGCTTTTGCACTTTCAAATTTAGAGACGACTATTTGTGAAATGTACTTGACAGGATTTAGGAGGCTATTTATAAATCAGGAGCAGGAGTAAGCCATCTGGCCCTCTTAGCCTGCTTTGCCATTTAATAAGATTGTAATTCCAATTTCCCCTTCCTGTGTATTCCCGGTAATCTTTCACTGCCTTGCTTATCAAACTCTATACAGTTCTACTTTCAAAATATTGAGACTGTGCTTCCACCACCCTTTGAGGAAGAGATTTCTAAACACGCTTGACACTTGGGGTGTGGGGGTTAGCAATTGCTTCTGCCATAAGTGCACAGCCCTGTATTTTTAAACAGTGTGTTCTAATTCTAGATTCTCCTGCAAGAGGAAACATTATCTCCCCATCCACCTTGAGGGGAGAATCAGATGGGAAATGAAGCTTAGCTCTATTAGGGGTTTGGGTGAAGGGCTAAGTATTGAAGGAGAAGCCAATGTGCAGAGCAATGAGAGCTAGTGTGGATCAGGAAGGACGGAAGGGGCATTATAGGATACTAGCAAATAAAGTCAGAAATAGGAAAAATGCTACAATAAAATTAAGGCTAAAAGTTGAGAAGAAATGGAGAAGACAGTTCGTGTGTCAACTTATGATTTTAATGAGGTCAGTAAAATATGGAAATGATATATTAAATTTGGTTAATGCTACGTGTCTGTTAGTGCATAGTGTGAGATAAATAAGGTTGGTAAACTGCAGGTACCAGAACTTGCTTGGAAGCATGAAGTGATGATGATGATGGAAATTGTGAACAAAAGGCTGGGACTGGGCATTAAATATTCCTGGATACAAAGTACTTGAGATGGATAGAAGAGGAGCAGCATTGATGTGAGTGAGTGGGAGTGAAAGCTCCATAGAAAACATCCTAAATGGATCCATCGTAGCTTAGTGTGGCAACTGCTCTGTCTGAATCTGCAAGGAACCGCAGAGTTGTGAACTCAGCTCAGCACATAATGGAAACCTTCATGGACTTTGTCAATACATCTCACTGCTTTGGAAAAGCAGTCAACATAATCAAAGACTCCTCACACACTAGACATTTTCTCTCCCCCCCCCCATTGTACGTAAGACACAAAAGCCTGAAAGCACATGCCATCAGACTTGAGGACAGCTTCTGTCCAACCTTTATATGACTATTGAACAGACCTCTTGTACAATCTACCTCATCCTGGCCTTGCACCTTATTGTCTCACTTTCTCTGTAACTATAACACGATATTCTGCAGTCTATTACTGCTTTTTTTTCTTGTACTAACCTGATGTATTGATGTGGTGAACTGATCTGTGTGGATGGCATGCAAAACAGTTTTTTTTATTGTACCTCAGTAGACGTGACAATAATTACCAATTACCTAGTGGATCAAGTGTGCCAAGTTTCAGATGAGGAACCTTTAGTCTATAGTAACAATAACATCATAGAATTTAGATAAGCTATAACAAGGAAGGAACAATATGAACTAAGAGTAATTCTTCAGAGAAAGGCCAACTTTTGTGGGATGAGAGTTGTTCAGGGCCACATAAATTGGAACTAAAAGTTAACCAGCCAAACTATAAAAGAGCAATAGACTGACCTTAAGGAAGAGACAATTCAGGTACGGTTTAGTGCACTCTCCTGAGAAGCAAATGAAAAGCAAACAAATCCAGAGCTCAATGAATGAGAAACTGATAAAGGTAAAGCAAGAAATGGCTGAATGTGACAAGTGTAGGGTTAAAAATGTTGAGAACCAGGCTGATTACAAAAGAGCCAGAGGGGAAGTGAAAACAAAAATCAGAGACAAAGAGGGGTTTAAAAAAATAATTATCTGCCAACAAAAATAGGAGGACAATCTATGGCCATATAAGTAGTAAAAAGATAGAACATCTATGATTACTTCAATTAGATTTGCCTTCCTTCTTGAATTTGGTGTTGGTTATGGTGACTCTGAGGAGTTCTGGCATGGGAGATGAGGGAAGTGACATTGTGAGTCTGTAACTCAAGTTATTCTTCACCAGGTTTTGGAACTATTGAGGCTCCGAGTTTTTTTTCAATACAGTTAGCCTTTATCGACTAACTGTATGTCAGGGAGGTGGCAAGGCCAGACTGGGCAATTTGTTATGGAGAGAAATCAAATACACCCATGTCAAGGACAGAGTCATCAATGAGTAGCTCTTTGAAGCACTTTTTCCAATAGGTGCTATCCACATCTCAACCCAATAAGTTGACTTGTGTTTTTGGCTGTCTGAGAGGCGGTTCATTGACTGGGACTCAACTGGTTTTGAAGGTGTCCTGCACATCACATCAAAGCTGAACATTGTGACAAAAGAACCAGTTATCAGAAGATTGATGCCGATAAGAGGACAATGGGGGAACATGCAAGGTGCTAATAAGAGAGAGACGAGAGAGATTACCGAAAGGAAACACGGTTCCGAGTATTGTCAGAGACCGGTGGCTTTGAACCCTGAACTGATTGAAGTTTGATGGACAGGCGATACCCCAGCAGGGGGATAAAAAGGGACAGGGACGCTAAGGCAACAGACACACGACTCTACGAGGTAACGAGACCCTGGAAGCGGTGTACCCCCACAAGTTGGTGGGAGTTTTTTTGAGGTCTGGTCGCGGGACCAGCCATAGACGCACAGGGTAGAAAGATACGGTCGGCGGGAACCCGGTGTGTGTGTTCGCCCTTGCCTGGGTGCCAGGTTCACCGCAGAAGAATGATCGTATCTGGAACGGAGGGGTCACAGTCGGTGACCTCAGAAGACATTACAAAGGGCTCGCCCGAAAGCTAACTACGAGGAATATCTAAGGTCTATGTGGAATCTGTTTTGAATATTCATTCGCTTTCGCTCTCTCTCTTCTCCCCGCCCCAACGGCACAACAGTGATTACTGTGAACTGAACTGAACTCAATTGAACTGAACTTTGCGTCACTTGAAACTGGTCATTTACCCCTAGACTGCGATAGAGCTTGATTGATCCTATTATCCTAGTTCTGTGTACATGTGTGTTTTATCATTGCTAAACTGTTGCATTTATATCCTTTTGATTAGAGAACTGTGTTACTTATTTCTTTAATAAAACTCTCTTAGTTCCAGTAATCCAGACTCCAACTAAGTGGTCCATTTCTGCTGGTTTGGCAACCCAGTTATGGGGTACGTAACAACATCTGTTAGACAGCTGATGATTCTCCTGCGGTTTCATGTTTACAGCTGTGAGAGATCTGGCCAAGGTCACATGTTGGCTAGTGACATCTGGTGATCTGGCCAAGATCATGTGTTAGGCTGCAGTTACAGGAGATCTGACCAGGATCATATGTTGGATTGTGGCATCTTTACATCGCATTATTTTCAAGAGAAATACAGGGAGTGGTACCCATACCAACCAAAGTGACTCTACCAAGTTAGTAAACATAGCAATCACACACTTTCTTGTGAGAGCTCTTAGAATTGCAATCTGGGTTATTGGTATATCTGATCTGCCATCAGATGATCTCTCCATTTCAAAAAAAAAATCAGACCTAAGGTTAATAAGAAACCAGCTGATTATTATTCAGTAACTGTACTGTAAAAAGGAATAAGATTAGTATGGATGATTCATTCTGAACATCAGAAGAACAAGAATTATGTACTAATGTCAGAATAAAATGAGCTTTAAATGTTCCTCTGTAACAAAATGGATTATTGCTTAATCTGATATACCTGCAAGCTTTATATTGCCATAGTGTGCAGCCTATCAGATATAATTTTAGAATGTAGAGTCATAGAGCTTAGGCCACATTAGAGTTTTCATATGGGGACAAAGGTTTCTCATCTCCTTTTAAATATCTGATTTTCACAGACATTTGTCCTAGTGTTTATATTCTGATATTCATAATTTTTTCTCTCTGATGACAATGCACATTTAGGTAACTTCTTCTGACTAAACTTAGCAAAATTTTGCATGATGGGAATGAAACTCTCAAAATGTTAAAAAAATAATGAGAATTAGCAATGCAGATTATTGTTTTTTTAAAATCAGTTAATTACGTGGAGGAGATTCCGATGGCATTTGGTTTGTGATAAACCGACTAATTAGTACTGGAAGATGCCATTCAACCTGCTGACTGGTTAAGATGAAGCCCTGCTAATTTACTATAGCACTGCTGTTTTCTAGTCCGAACACTGACAGGTACATGCTACCCTGTATCAAAAATCTTACTCTGGCCTACAAATTCCTGTACTGCAACAGGGACATAGGGCAAAACCCTGCCTTATATTGGCACTTCAAGAGGAGTGAGTAGCCCACTACTTGAAACGGAGAAGCTGCTTCTGAGGACTGTGATTGTCGATGGGTGCAGATCATCAGCACTGAGATCTGTGCTTCATGACTGGACCCTTGCAAAGTACTGCTGTGGACTGGAGGCACCTTTTCCATTTAGTGACTGATTGCCCAAATCCTATAACCTTTCTCTTATAATCTCTTAGTTTCTATCTTATCCTGCTGGATGTGATGGAAACTACTGTTCTTCACCACCCCCGCCCCCCCTCCCCCCCGCCATTTGCCTGCACAGTTCTGCCAAGTCCTGAGAGTTTGCTGATAGAAAAAGCTCAACATCGGGTTTCTGGCACAGCAGTGCTGTCCATAACGTTTCTCTGTATATGATGCACGAATTAGAAATGATTCCCTTAGTGCTTTAGCACACATTCTAAGTGGTTAGTGTGGTATTAATGTAGTAATCTTGTGGTGTCCTTATCCTTTTCACAAATGTGTTTTTCATATTACAGCACTTCAGTGTGTTCTTGTTATGTACAAACTGGACCTGTTGTCAATAATTGAGCTGACTATTTATGAATCATGAAGGATTTATGTAAATCTAGTGGGCTCCATCTTTGGCACTAGCCTACAAAATACCCATGACATCTTTAGGGAGCGGTGTCTCAGAAAGGCAGCGTCCATTATTAAAGACCTCCAGCACCCAGGGCATGCCCTTTCCTCACTGTTACCATCAGGTAGGAGATACAGAAGCCTGAAGGCACACACTCATCAATTCAGGAACAGCTTCTTCTCCTCTGTCAGCCGATTCCTAAATGGACATTGAAGCTTTGGACACTACCTCACTTTTTAAAAAATATACAGTATTTTTGTTTTTGCACATTTTAAAACATCTATTCTATATATGTAATTGATTTACTTGTTTATTTATTATGTTTTTTTCATTTATTATTATTATTTTCTCTCTCTCTCCCCTAGATTATGTATTGCATTGAACTGCTATTGCTAAGTTAACAAATTTCATGTCACATGCTGGTGGTGATAAACCTGATTCTGATTCTGATTTTATATATATTTTTAGCAAATCTCGAGTTGGAGTAGTTCTGTCGGTTGGTTACAAGGGCAAATGTTAGAATTTCAGCAGTGAAAGAGTAAAGCTGAGGGAGCTGCAGAGATGAAATAAGATTTTTTTAATATATGTATGTATGACTGGAAGGATGTAGAATCTAAGCTGGGAGTGCAGATAAACAGCATTCCAACATTGTAAGTACTCTGGTTATGCTTGAGACATGGGCAAGAAGGCAGATGGAATTGCTTAAAAAGAAATCATAGTTTAGAGCAGTGATTCCCAACAGGGCAGTTACGTGTCCTAAGGGGGCGTTTGGGGAAATGGAAGTCGTTGGGAGGTATTAGTCAAGATTGTTGGGGGGAGAGGGGAGGGAGGCTGTATACAGCACTCTAACTTGAAGCATGAGACCTGATCGATGGTTAGTAGAGCAGGAGCAGGCACTTCTAGAAGAAAGGATAGGCACTGGAACACAGGGTGAACTATTGCTCTGCAGGCTGTGAGCGTCGTCGTCACAATGCATCTGAAACTCAGCAATCTCGTACAATCTTACCAACCACACAGACATTATTTGGAATGAATAAGTTAGCACCAGGGTGCTCAACAGTCCCCCTCAACTCGTGGCACAGAATGAGCTCATGTAATTTAATAGTTGGTAAGTCAAGTCCAACCTCTACAGATCTACAGAACACAGGTCATGCAAAGATGCAGTTCTGGCTGGAACCAAATGGTGAAGTAGAGCCAATCAGTCAACCTGCCAACCCCGAGGATTCCACTTGAGGTGTTCAAAGCGACCTCGGCTTCATATATGCCAAGAAAGCTAAAAATGAAAATGACCTTGATAGTTGTCTCATTGCTTCTTATAATATTTCTGAAGTGGTAGCAAAATGTGGTGAATCTCATACAACTGGTAAAAGAATTATAATGCCTTCTGTATTAGAAGTGCTCACCACTGTTCTCAAAATAGATACCAGTATTTTAAAATCAATTTCTCAAAGTAATAATTCTGTAGCTCATTGTGTTGACAAAATGAGTGATCGTCTATGCACAGAGCTACAAAAAACAGAATTTGAGATACAACTGGAGGAGTCAACTGTACATGACAATGAGGCATATGTACAGTTTATCAAAAATGGAAAAATTTATGAAGGTATTCTCTTTTGTAAAAAGTTAAAACCAATATCAATGGAGAATCAATCTATGACAAGCTTGAAATGTATATTGAGGATAAAAGCATTCCGATAAGGAACATGACTTCTTGTGCAACAGATGCAGCACCATATATGACAGGTTGCCATGCTGGTTAGTGGCATTTATGAGAAAAGAAACTCTGTTTGCAATTCATCAACATCTGGCAGCCAAATTCCTTAGCCAGTGACTTTTTTTTTCAAGCATGACTCTTGTAATACCTGCTATCAACAAAATTAAAGCTCATCCATTAAATAGAATATTTCACCAATTATGTCAAGGTAACGATGAAGAGTTTGAACGCTTACTTCTTCACAGTGAAGTGCATTAGCTGTCAAGAAGCTACTGCTTAAAATGTTTTTGATCTTTTTAACACTGTGGTTGAATTTTTGCTCAAAGTCAACAAGAGCTTGGGAAACAAGGTTGAACTTCTACGTAGAGATTTGGCATACTATCCAATCTGTATGACAAAATGAACATTCTAAATATGAAACTGCAGGGTGAGAATTTCAATTTAATCCAGACAAAAAGTGCAGTGTCCACTTTTATTGGAAAATTGGAAATATATACGCAAAACATTGGGAGAAGAATGTTCTCTCAGTTTTCCTACATGGAAAATATGGCACTTTCTTTCACAGATGATTTGCAAGAGTACTGTTTACACCAGCAGTCACTGAAGAAGGATTTTCAGAATCGATTCAAGGATTTAAATGATCTGGAAATTCTGCACTGGGTAATTAACTCATTTCTTTGCAAGGTGAAAGAACAGGAAGAGAGCTTGCAAGAAGAAATGATGGAAATTCAGAATGACGAAGAAGTGAAAATGCTTTTCAAAAATGTCTACTTTGGTAGTATATGGCTACACTGTAATAAGACTTGGTTTTTGGAGAAGAGCCAAACTGCTCTTCATTGCACTTCCATCCTCCTACCTTGTTGAAAGAGGCTTCATTGTAGTGAACCACATACTCCACAAAAAACAGAAACCGCTTGGACGTTGTTATGTATTGGGACTTGCGGCTTTTGCTGTCACAACTTGAACCACATATTTCAGTTCTTGCTAAAAGCTATCAAGCTCAAGGATCACATTGATATCGAAGCTGCTGTACAGCACACAGGTACTGTGTAAGCTAGGTTTAAAGACCATCAAAGATTTAAAGCAGTATCATTTCTCTCATGTTAGCATATGGTAGACGTGACTTTACACTATGGGGGTGCCAGTAAGTATATTGTGCCTAAGAGGGGCATTGGCAAGTGTGAAGGTGCTTTAGTCATAGTCATGGTCATACTTTATTGATCCCGGGAGAAATTGGTTTTCGTTACAGTTGCACCATAAATAATAAATAGTAATAGAACCATAAATAGTTGAATAGTAATATGTAAATTATGCCAGTAAATTATGAAATAAGTCCAGGACCAGCCTATTGGCTGAGGGTGTCTGACCCTCCAAGGGAGGAGTTGTAAAGTTTGATGGCCACAGTCAGGAATGACTTCCTATGACGCTCTGTGCTGCATCTCGGTGGAATGAGTCTCTGGCTGAATGTACTCCTGTGCCCACCCAGTACATTATGTAGTGGATGGGAAACATTGGCCAAGATGGTCTGCAACTTAGACAACATCCTCTTTTCAGACAACACTGTGAGAGAGTCCAGTTCCACCCCCACAACATCACTGGCCTTACGAATGAGTTTGTTGATTCTGTTGGTGTCTGCTACTCTCAGCCTGCTGCCCCAGCACACAACAGCAAACATGATAGCACTGGCCACCACAGACTCGAAGCACATCCTCAGCATTGTCCGGCAGATTGAGGTCTCCTCAGGAAATAGAGACGGCTCTGACCCTTCTTGTAGACAGCTTCATTGTTCTTTGACCAGTCCAGTTTATTGTCAATTCGTATCCCCGGGTATCTGTAATCCTCCACCATGTCCACACTGACCTCCTGGATGGAAACAGGGGTCACCAGTACCTTAGCTCTCCTCATGTCTACCACTAGCTCCTTAGTCTTTTTCATATTAAGCTGCAGATAATTCTGCTCACACCATTTCCCACAACGTTTCCTACTGTAGCCCTGTACTCAGCCTCATCTCCCCTGCTGATGCATCCAACTATGGCAGAGTCATCCGAAAACGTCTGAAGATGACAAGACTCTGTGCAGTATTTGAATTCCGAGGTATAAATGGTGAAGAGGAAGGGAGACAAGACAGTCCCCTGTGGAGCCCCAGTGCTGCTGATGACTCTGTCGGACACACAGTGTTGCAAGCACACGTACTGTGGCCTGCCAGTCAGGTAATCAAGAATCCATGATACCAGGGAAGCATCCACCTGCATCGCTGTCAGCTTCTCCCCCAGCAGAGCAGGGCGGATGGTGTTGAACACACTGGAGAAGTCAAAAAACATGACCCTCACAGTGCTGGCTGGCTTGTCCAGGTGGGCATAGACATGGTTCAGCAGGTAGACGATGGCATCCTCAACTCCTAGTCGGGGCTGGTAGAAGAACTGGATCTAAGTGTAGCCTGACGTAGGCCGGAGCAGCTCCAGAACAAGTCTCTCCAGGGTCTTCATGATGTGGGAGGTCAATGCCACCGGTCTGTAGTCATTGAGGCCGCTGGGGTGCGGCGTCTTCAGCACAGGGACAAAGCATGACGTCTTCCACAGTACAGGAACCCTCCAGAACCTCAGGCTCAGGTTGAATACATGGCAAAGTACTCGTCATAGCTGAGGGACACAGGCTTTGAGCACCTTGGTACTGACACCGTCCGGTCCTGCAGCCTTGCTTGGGATGAGACGTTTCAGCTGTCTTCTCACCTGTTCAGCTGTGAAGCCCACCATGGTGGTTTCATGTGGGGAAGGGGTATAGTCATGAGGGCAGGGTGAGGGACTGTGAGGAGGGGTAGGAGGGGAGAGTGAAATATGTGTTGGTTGGGGGCCGACAACGGATGGCTCATGTGTGGGATGGGCAGGGGCCACAATGTCAAATCTGTTAAAGAACAGGTTAAGTTCATTGGCCCTGTCCACACTGCCTTCAGCTCCTCTGTTGCTAGTTTGCTGGAACCCAGTGATGGTCCTCATCCCCCTCCAGACCTCTCTCATGTTGTTCTGCTGGAGTTTCCGCTCAAGCTTCCTCCTGTACCTGTCTTTAGCCTCCCTGATCCTGGCTTTCAGGTCCCTCTGTATCGCCCTCAGCTCCTCCCTATTCCCATCTCTAAACGCCCTCTTTTTAGCGTTCAGGATGTCCTTAATGTCCTTTGTCACCCATGGCTTGTTATTGGAATAACAAAGGACAGTTCTTGTCGGAACATTGCAGTCCACACAGAAGTTGATGTAATCAGTGATGCGCTCTGTGAGCCCATCAATATCCTCTCCATGTGGCTCACAGAGTGCCTGCCAGTCTGTCACCTCAAAGCAACCCTGGAGCGCCTCATAAGCCTCCTGTTAGAGTGGATTTCTTTTTGGGTAGATGATTTGTTTACACTTAAATGACTTTGGCCACCAGACTTCTATTTTAACTGTTTGACAAAGGACTGTGGATTGAGTCCACCACAATGGGCTTCCTAAAAGGTGTAAATACCAGATGCTTCTGGCTCCTGATGCTGTAGTTTCGAAGACAGTCTTATCTATACATTATAAATATTAATTGTCTTCTATGTTAGCACGTAAAATGCCAAATAAATGTATTGTGGATTGAATTAAAGGCTGTGGATACCAACACAGACATGTTGGCGTTGGAAGGAAAGGATGAAATCCGAAGGTGTGATGTTTGTATGTAACTTCAAAAGGAAGCATTGTCTGTAACTTTTTAAGTAGCGATTGCCTTTGTGTTTAGCATATAAGTATCGAGCCCACATTTTAGCTAGCAGACCTTTCTGCGGAAAGCGTCTCCATCCGTTAAGATGCCTGCTGTACCTTGTTGTGTCGAGTAAAGAAGCTGCTTTGTATCTACCAGTGACTCTGTCTCTCCGGTGATTACATCCACATTACAACACCTCCTCTGACCATTTTCTCACTGTCCTCGAGGTTGCAGGTTTACTCTTCACCAGAGGCACCAGAGGGGAGGCGTTGAGCTAAAAATGGTTGGGAAACACTGATTTAGAGGATGAACTAAATACCAATTTTTGCCAATAGTGGGCTGCTGGAGGCCAGCAGGAGGAGTCCACATTTTGCTGCTTTGACAACCTCTAGGAGTCCATAAAAGTTGATCATTAGCTAAGTTGGGTGGTAGACATTGTACCTTTTTCACCTTTGTTTTTTATTTGGAATAATTCCTGGAGTGATAGCTTTTAGTTATGTCTTAGACTTCACTAATTTCTTAGAGTCAATTTCGTCTCCCAATTCTTCCTTCGTATAAGATCATTATAATCCACTTAGTGATGTTTCATGCCATCTAGTACTTAACAGTTTACTGATAGCTTATCTGCTTCAAAAAAACTTTATTTAAAAACTCCATTAAAAGAATCCACCCCCATAAAATTTACTTGGAAGTTAATGGGTGTTCAATCACTAGTGGCCATGGGTTTTTGTTTTGTGCTTGATGTATGCTGATCATGTGACCATAAGAAATGTAAATAAGAATTTACATAGCCCTTTGAACTTTTCTGCCATTCAGTAAGATTACAACTAATATGATTTTTGGACAAAGGTGCATAAAAATACGCCCACATATTCCTTATATCAATGAACATAAAGGACATTAGTTCTCTTAACTGTGTTGTGGATTGCAGACATGGTTGTGATTTAAAATTACTCATTTAATGTATGAAGTTACAATATTGTGTATTTGCATTGCTGCACTTCAAACCAACATAGAAATACAGCATCATCAATGTGTGTGTATATACATACATGTGTACGTCAATTTTGGGATAACTTGACAGGATCAATTGAGAAAAATAAGTTGGCTTTAAATCTAATTTCCAGAATTTCAAGTTGCAATTTTTAAAAAAATGTTCAATTAATTATCACGGAGAGGTCAGGAGACAGCGAGCGATAAAGTGACACACATAAAAATTGCTGGTGAACGCAGCAGGCCAGGCATCATCTATAGGAAGAGGTACAGTCGACGTTTCGGCCGAAACCCTTCATCAGGGTTAACTGGACCTTAAATTGACCTTGGATTAATGAGGGAATACTTCTGTAATGATTGGAAAAAGTTTTGAAATTATCTAATTGGACCAGTTGTCTGTTTTGAAAATAGCTGAATCCACATTAATGGGTTGGTAGACACTCCTGCTTCTGAAGATAAGGTTGTGGGTTTGAGATTCTGAGCACATCGTCCAAGGTGACGTATTCTGCATGACTGAGAAAGAGCTGCACTGTTGGAGATACCGTCATTCTCAGAGGTGATGCTGAAATAACATGTTCGATTGCAAAACCGTGTGAACGATAAAGTCCTCATTTTTATTTGTAATAGGTATCTGTAGTTTCCCAAAGCAAAGAATGAAAACCATTAAAGTGATTGCAAGCCAAAAACAAGAGCTGCAATAGAGGGTGGAGGTGCTTACTTCTGCTCAAGCAGACCTCCAAACCAATGAATGCAATGATTCCTTCAATTCCAGAAGGTTGTGTTTGTATAAAACATTTTGTTGAATTATAAAGGTTGAATGAGACTTCAAGTTTATAAAATATAACACATTAGTAAATTTAAGGTTACAATGGAATAGCTGCTTTTTTCCCTGTGCCATCAGATTTCTGAATGGACATTATATCCTTGAACACTAAATCATTACTTTCTATTTCTCTTTTTGAACTACTTACTTAATTTTACTTTTTAAATACCTATATACTTTAATTTACATTTTTTGTTATTGTGTATTGCATTGTAAGATAAGATCTTAACATAAGCAAGATCTTCTGGATATGGTTCAAGATCTTGAGAAACTTATACTGAGACCAGACAGCATCCATCAGAATAGAAGGAGAAGTGAGTGAGTATGTGAATATCATGAGAAGAGTCAGGCAAGGTTGTGTCTTTTCGCCAGACTTATTCAACCTGTATAGTGAAAATATCTTGAGAAGTATCAAAGACATCAAAGGATTCACAATTGGAGGCCATAATGTAAATAACATCAGATATGCTGATGACATTGTACTAATAGTTGACTCACAAACAAAACTTCAAGAACTACTCACTATAGTGGCAGCAGAAAGTAATCGCAGAGGCCTCTCAATCAACACCAGGAAGACAGAAAGCATGGTCATCTCCAGAAAGACAAACATCTCACAATGTGTGATCAAGATTGGAAATACAAACATCAAACAAGTCATCAAATTCAGATATCTTGGCAGCCTAATAACAAGTAATGGCAGGTGCAACACAGATATCAAATACAGAATAGCAATGGCGAAAGAAGCTTTCCAAAAGATGAAGACCATATTAACACACCTCTACCTTGCCGAGGCACAGCGACAACTCGCGGATACCTCCTCTTATTTACCCCTCGATAGTGACCCCACTAAGGAGCACCAGGCCATTGTCTCCCACACCATCACTGACTTTATCCGCTCAGGGGATCTCCCATCCACTGCTACCAACCTTATAGTTCCCACACCCCGCACTTCCCGGTTCTACCTCCTACCCAAGATCCACAAACCTGCCTGTCCTGGCCGACCTATTGTCTCAGCTTGCTCCTGCCCCACCGAACTCGTTTCTGCATACCTCGACACGGTTTTATCACCCCTTGTTCAATCCCTTCCGACCTATGTTCGTGACACTTCTCATGCTCTTAAACTTTTCGATGTTTTAAGTTCCCTGGCCCCCACCGCTTTATTTTCACCATGGATGTCCAGTCCTCATATACTTCCATCCCCCATCAGGATGGTCTCAAAGCTCTACGCCTCTTTTTGGATTCCAGACCTAATCAGTTCCCCTCTACCACGACTCTGCTCCGTCTAGCGGAATTAGTCCTTACTCTTAATAATTTCTCCTTTGGCTCCTCCCACTTCCTCCAAACTAAAGGTGTAGCTATGGGCACCCGTATGGGTCCTAGCTATGCCTGCCTTTTTGTTGGGTTTGTGGAACAATCCATGTTCCGTGCCTATTCTGGTATCTGTCCCCCACTTTTCCTTCGCTACATCGACGACTGCATTGGCGCTGCTTCCTGCACGCATGCAGAACTCGTTGACTTTATTAACTTTGCCTCCAACTTTCACCCTGCCCTCAAGTTTACCTGGTCCATTTCCGACACCTCCCTCCCCTTTCTAGATCTTTCTGTCTCTGTCTCTGGAGACAGCTTATCCACTGATGTCTACTATAAGCCTACTGACTCTCACAGCTATCTGGACTATTCCTCTTCTCACCCTGTCTCTTGCAAAAACGCCATCCCCTTCTGGCAATTCCAACGTCTCCGCCGCATCTGCTCTCAGGATGAGGCTTTTCATTCTAGGACGAGGGAGATGTCTTCCTTTTTTAAAGAAAGGGGCTTCCCTTCCTCCACTATCAACTCTGCTCTTAAACGCATCTCCCCCATTTCACGTACATCTGCTCTCACTCCATCCTCCCGCCACCCCACTAGGAATAGGTTTCCCCTGGTCCTCACCTACCACCCCACCAGCCTCCGGGTCCAACATATTATTCTCCGTAACTTCTGCCACCTCCAACGGGATCCCACCACTAAGTACATCTTTCCCTCCCCCCACCCCCCGCTTTCCACAGAGATCGCTCCCTACACGACTCCCTTGTCCATTCGTCCCCCCCATCCCTCCCCACTGATCTCCCTCCTGGCACTTATCTGTGTAAGCGGAACAAGTGCTACACATGCCCTTACACTTCCTCCCTTACCACCATTCAGGGCCCCAAACAGTCCTTCCAGGTGAGGCAACACTTCACCTGTGAGTCAACTGGGGTGATATACTGCGTCCGGTGCTCCCGATGTGGCCTTTTATATATTGGCGAGACCCGACGCAGACTGGGAGACCGCTTTGCTGAACATCCACACTCTGTCCGCCAGAGAAAGCAGGATCTCCCAGTGGCCATACATTTTAATTCCACATCCCATTCCCATTCTGACATGTCTATCCACGGCCTCCTCTACTGTAAAGATGAAGCCACACTCAGGTTGGAGGAACAACACCTTATATTCCGTCTGGGTAGCCTCCGACCTGATGGCTTGAACATCGACTTCTCTAACTTCCGCTAAGGCCCCACCTCCCCCTCGTACCCCATCTGTTACTTATTTTTATGCACACATTCTTTCTCTCACTCTCCTTTTTCTCCCTCTGTCCCTCTGAACATACCTCTTGCCCATCCTTTGGGTCCCCCCCCCTTGTCTTTCTTCCCGGACCTCCTGTCCCATGATCCTCTCGTATCCCCTTTTGCCTATCACCTGTCCAGCTCTTGGCTCCATCCCTCCCCCTCCTGTCTTCTCCTATCATTTTGGATCTCCCCCTCCCCCTCCAACTTTCAAATCCCTTACTCACTCTTCCTTCAGTTAGTCCTGACGAAGGGTCTCGGCCTGAAATGTTGACTGCACCTCTTCCTACAGATGCTGCCTGGCCTGTTGCGTTCACCAGCAACTTTGATGTGTGTTGCTTAACAGACAGAAAGATGAGCACATACACTAAAAACAGAATACTGCAGTGCTACATTTATTTTATCCTGACTTACGGAAGTGAATGCTGGACCATTTCTCCAGCAATGGAAAAGAGACTAGAAGCAGCTGAATTATGGTTCTGCAGGAGAATGTTAAAAGTATCATGGACCACACACACATCAAATGAAGAAGTTCTCAGAAGAGCCCAAGCAGTTCGATCACTCTTACCAACAATAAGAGAAAGACAACTCAGATTCCTAGGACACATCATGCGGAAAGATGAGCTAGAAAAACTCATGCTCTCTGGAAAGAGCAAGAGGAGCAAACCTAGAGGAAGATCTCGGCTTATGTACATCAAAAGCCTAGCCAGGTGGTTACACATCGAGGAAATGGAAGTTATTAAAAGAACGAAGGATAGATCTATATGGAAAACCATGGTCACCAACGTCCGCATCTGATATGGTACCTAGACAGACAGACAGTGTTGCATTGTACTGCTGCATAACAGCAAATTTCATGACATATGCCAGCAATATTAACCTGAGATTCTGATTCTGACAATGAACTTATTGTATGTTCTTTGTGAAAGAACCTTAAATTGACCTTGGATTAATGAGGGAATACTTTTGTAATGATTGGAAAAAGTTTTGAAATTACCTAATTAGACCAGTTGTCTGTTTTGAAAATAGCTAAATCCACATTAATGGGTTGGTAGACACTCCTGCTTCTGAAGATAAGGTTGTGATTTTGAGATTCTGAGCACATCGTCCAAGGTGACGTATTCTGCACGACTGAGAAAGAGCTGCACTGTTGGAGATACCGTCATTCTCAGAGGTGACGCTGAAATAACATGTTCGATTGCAAAACCGTGTGAACGATAAAGTCCTCATTTTTATTTGTAATTTGTAATTTTTATTTGTTATTTGCTGAAATAACATGTTCGGTCACATGATTGTGTTATTTGAAAAACAGCAGAATTCTTCCCAACCCTTTGCAGGTGGCGGTGGTTGGGGGGGGGGGGGGACCTACAATCATGGTCTAGTCATTTACTTCATTGCTATAGTTGATATTTCTCTGCATAAATCAGCTGCTCCATTTACCGAATTAATAAACATATAACATCTTTTACTTGCTCTCAGAATGACCCAATATGTTATTGTCATTAAGAACTGTTGAAATATTGTCATTGTTGTAATACAGGAAACTGCAGTTACAGTTTTGTTCATCATTAAGATAATTGCAAAATAAATTCTCAAATCTTCAGCTGCTTAAGCTTTTACCCAAATATCTCCAAACTTTATTATTCTGTGCTGTGCTGTCAGGCTTCTCATCTTCCACATTATATGAGCTGACAAAACCATGCTTGCACCTGCTGACCGACATCCTGGCCTGGGATTGCTCCACTTTTAAACTTTCATCCTTGTTAACTGATCAATCAAAGGTTCATCCTTTGCCAAGCTCTAATGTCTGTCCACACACAATTTTGATCTTTCAACATACCTTAATGAGCTGTAGCTGTGGCAGAACCTTAAGTATCTGGAAACCACCTTCGTAAACCACAAGAGCATTTGTTCTCACTCTCTTGCCTGCTCACTCGCGCTCTTTCTTTTGCTTTTAAATGATCTTCAAACTTTAAGTCCTGCTTCTCAAGCCAAGTTGTTGGGCATCTATTGTAGTACTTCCTTGCATGATCTGGTGTCAAATGCAATTCCTGTGATGCTAAGATTACTTCCAAAGAACCTTATTTCATCCTTGATGCCAAACGCATCTTTCCTTGACAATGTTCAGTTTCACTAAAGCCCAAAACTTCTCAGTACTTGAATTCCTCTAAATTGGATTTCACTAAATTTCACTGCAACTCTTGCTTTGGCTGGACTGAATACAAATAAGAAGGCTCTCACAACCTTATTAAACACAGTACAGGGCACTCGACCTATCATGTTGACATTAGCTCCCAGGAGAACAATCCCGTTGTCCATACTCCTTTCCTCATTTCCCTGTACCTCGCAACAAATTTTCTTTTTGTGTCATTAATTCCCCTTGGCTTCTTTTGCCATTTATCTACATGAAGTATTTTATTTCCTGCAGCCAATTAACACACCAGCATGTCTTTACAATAAGTGAGGAAGCTAGAACACCAAGCAGAAAGCTGCATAATCATGGGGAGAATGTGCAAACTACACAAATATCACATGAGCTCAGGATTAATCCCCAAGTCCCTGGAACTGTAAGGCAACGGCAGTATTTGCTGTACCATTATGCTGCACCCATTTTTTCTCTTGATCTAACACCGTTGCTTCTGAAATTTCATACCTGGGTATTGTCTATTACATTGCACATAAATATGCACGAAAATGGCAGGCAAATGTGAGGTACTGCACTTTGGAAAGACAAATGTAAGAGAAAAGTGTGCAGTAAATGCAAGACCCTTAGGAGCATTAATGTACTCGGGCTTCTTGGGGTCTGTCTTATTTTTACGATGAATGTCCAGTCCCTGTACTCCTCCATCCCCCACCAAGAAGGCCTCAAAGCTTTCCATTTCTTCCTGGACACCAGACCCAAATAGTTCCCCTCCTCTGCCTAGCGGAACTTGTCCTCACTCTAAATAATTTCTTCTTTGGCTCCTCCCACTTCCTTCAAATAAAAGTGGGAGCCATGGGCACTCACATGGGTCCCAGCTATGCATGCCTATTTGTTGGCTACGTGGAACAGTTTTTGTTCCAAGCCTACATTCCTATCCCGCTCTTTTCCTACATTACATTGAGGACTGCATTGGTGCTGCTTCCTGCACCCGTGCTGAACTTGTCGATTTCATCCACTTTGCCTCCAACTTCCACCCTGCCCTCAAATTCACCTGGTCCATTTCCGACACTTCCCTTCTCTTTCTCGATCTCACTGTCTCTATCTCCGGAGACAGCTGATCCACTGATGTCTATTATAAACGAACAAACTCTCACAGCTACCTGGACTATACTTCCTCCCACCCTGCTACTCATAAAAACGCCGTCCTCTTCTCTCAAATCCTCTGTCTCTGCTGCATCTGCTCTCAGGATGAGGCTTTTCATTCTCGAACGTAGGAGGTACCCTCCTTTTTCAAAGAAAGGGGTTTCCTTCCTCTACCATTAATGCTGCCCTCAACCACATCTCTTCCATTTCCCGCACGTCTACTCTTGC
The DNA here is from genome assembly GCF_963921235.1 of Mobula hypostoma. NCBI lineage: Eukaryota > Metazoa > Chordata > Chondrichthyes > Myliobatiformes > Myliobatidae > Mobula > Mobula hypostoma. Next base: position 43,945,296 of record NC_086108.1, read on the forward strand.
CCCATCCTCCCACCACCCTACCAGGGATAGGCTTCCTCTTGTCCTCACCTACATACCACCAGCCTCTACATCCAGCACATAATTCTCCAATATTTCCGCCACCTCCGACAGGATCCCACCACCAAGCACATCTTTCCCTCTCCCCCCCCACCCACTTTCTGCTTTCCACAGGGATCGCTCCCTACGCGACACCCTTGTCCATTCGTCCCTCCTCACTGATCTCCCTCCTGGCCCTTATTCTTGCAAGCAGAACAAGTGCTACACCTGCCCCTACACCTCTTCCCTCACTACCATTCAGGGCCCCAAATAGTCCTTCCAGGTGAGGCGACACTTTGCCTGTGAGTCTGTTGGGGTTATGTACTGTGTTTGGTGCTCCCTGTGAGGCCTTGTGAGACCTGATGTGGATTGGGAGACCGCTTTGCCGAGCATCTACGCTTTGACCACCAGAACAAGCAGGATCTCCCAGTGGCGACCCATTTTAATTCCATTCCCATTCCAATATGTCATCCCTGGCCTCCTTCACTATCGTGACGAGGTAACATTTAGGTTGGAGGAACAACAACATGTTCCATTTGGGTTGCCTCAACCTGATGGCATGAACGTCAATTTCTCAAATTTCTCATCGATTCCAGTATTTCCCATCCCCTTTCCACTCATGTTATCTCCTTGCCTGCCCATCACCTCCCTCTGGTACTCCTTCCCCCCACCCCACACCATTTTTTTCCCTTTCATGGCCTTCTGTCTCTTTCACCAATCAACTTCCCAGCTCTCTACTTCGTCCCTCCCCCTCCAAGTTTCACCTGTCACCTGGTATTTCTCTCTCCCCTTCCCTGATCTTTCAAATCTATTCCTCAGCTTTATTTTCTCCAGTCCTGGCGAAGGGTCTTGGCCTGAAACGTCGACTGTGCTTTTTTCCGTAGATGCTGCCTGGCCTGCTGAGTTCCTCCAGCACTTTGTGTGTTGGTCTGGAGGAATGTTGTTTTGTTTGGCAGTTCACGTGTGTACAGATGAATGACCATAAATTGAACTTGAGAGTATATAAGTCAGGAAGTTAAGTTGCAACACTAGAATTGGAAACACTAGAAAATCTGCAGATGCTGGAAATTCAAGCAACACACACAAAATACTGGCGGAATGCAGCAGGCCAGGCAGCACCAGTAGAATTGGAAATGGTTTATTAGACCATAAGACATAGGAGCAGAATTAGGCCTTCCGGCATATTGAATCTGCTGCACCTTTCGACCCTGGATGATTTATGTGCTCTCTCAACCCCATTCTGCTTTCTCCCTGTAAGTTGTCACCCATATTAATCAAGAGCCTATCAGCTATCACTTTAAATATACCTAATGACTTGGCCTCCAGAGTCGCCTGTGGCAATGACTTCCACAGAGTCACCACCCTCAGGCTAAAGAAATTCCTCCTCATCTCCATTCCAAAGGGATGTCTTTCTATTTTGAGGTCCTAGACTCTCGCAGTATTGGAAATATCCTCTCCACATCCACCTTGTCCAAGACTTTCAATATTCAGTAGGTTTTAATGAGACCCCCACCCCCACTTCTAAGTTCCAGTGAGTACAGCCCCAGAGCTATCAAACACTCCTCATACATTAACCTTTTCATTTGCAGGATAATTCTCAACAACCTCCTCTAGACCCTCTCCAGTGCCAATACATCCTCTCTGTCACACAGGTGAGAAACTGCTAGAAAGTTCAGCAGTCTAATGAACAAGGAGGCAATTAAAAGAGAGAGAGAATATGGCGCGAGCTAAGACACGAGCTGGGAAGCGACCATGGTAACAGCTCAGAGCGGTTGAGCTAATTGGTGCTGGAATTTTGGATTATAAAAAGTTGATCCTTCGGTCTGATAACGGCAGAGGAGACACGACACGAGAGAACTGGGGAAGCTACCCGAGAAACCACTGGTGGAGTTTAAGACTACCACGAGGGTGGAGGCCACGGACCGATTAATTTCAACACGTGGTTACCAGTGTGGGTAAGAGCTTGCCTGTGGGCGTCTGCTGGTGGTGAACCTGTGCCATGGGTTAGTAGACTGTTCCCTAGAAGGGGCTCTGTCCATCTGTGTCTGTGTGGGGGTCATACGAAGTGACTCTGAAGACTTCGGAAGCAAGAACAACTAAAGCTGCTAACTGGAACATCAACTCAATTAACTCTCTCTCTATCCATCAATTCAACTCGATGCAACACTAAGTGAACTGAACTGCTTAATCTTACCTGACACCTCCCGGACTATTATTTTTGTATCCACACACACATTTACGGAGATATGTATATAAAATAGTTTATAACCTGTATTGTATTATTCAGTTTAATGATATTAATTCGTAGTAGTGATAAATATAGTCTTAATTTATAGTAAACCAGACTCCAGAGGTGTTCCATTTCTGCTGGTCCTTTTTAACCTGTCACGGGGTTCGTGACATCTCTTAGATGTGGGGCCCAAAACTGCTCACAATACTCCAAATGCAGTCTGACTAGTACCTTACAAAGTCTCAGCATTATGTCCATGTTTTTATATTCTAGTCCTCGTGAAATGAATACTAAAATTGCTACCTAGTGAGCTTTCCAGGCTGTGCTGTCAAGGTGGCTGACCAGGACAGGCTATTGGTGATGTTCGCTCCTAGTAACATGAAGCTCTCAATCCTCTCAATCTCAATTATTGTCATGTCCCATCCCAAGATACAGTGGAAAGCTTGTCTTGCATACTGTTCAAACAGGTTACGTCATTACACATTCCATTAATGTGGTACAATGTAAAACACTAACAATGCAGAATAAGGCTACAGAGAAAATGCAGTGCAGGTAAGCATTGAGCAAGATCATAAGGCAGATTGTACATTGTGAGGTCAAAAACTCATTTTGTTATACTAGGTAACTACTTAATAGCTTATAATGGCATGGTAGAAGCTGTCTTTGATTTTGGTGTATGTGCTTTCAGGCTTTTGTATCTTCTGCCTGGTGGAAGAGGGCAGAAGAGAGAATGTCCTGGGTCGGTGTGGTCTTTGATGATGAGGCAGCAAGAAGTATAGGCAGTCCGTGGAGGGAAGGCTGGTACCCATGATGTGCTGAACTGTGTCCACTACTGTCAGCAGTTCCTTGCAATCACATGGAATGCATTTGTCACATCAAGCCATTAATGTATCAAGATAAGATGCTTTCGATGGTGCATTAATAAAAATTAGTAAGGGTCAACGGGCATGCCAAATTTTCTTAGCCTTTTGAGGAAGTAAAGACACTAGTGAGCTTTCTTGACTGTGGTGTCAATGTGGTTGGAGAAGGACAGGCTAATGGATGTTCACTCCTAGTAACTTGAAGCTCTCAACCTGAACATTAACGTAGAGAAGAGCACGTACACTGCCCAGGTTTTTGAAGTCAATGACCAGCTGTTTAGTTTTTCTGACATTAAGGGAAAGGTTGTTGTCCTGACAACGTGTTACTAAGCTCTCTATCCCCTTCCTGTACTCAAACTGGTTAGACCACATTTGGAATATTGTATGCAGTTCTTGTCATCACTTTACATGAACAAACTTGGATCATCTTCTCTGGAGTACCAGAGCCTGAGGAGTGATCTGATGGAAGTATATAAAAATATTGTGAGGCATAGATGGGGTAGATAGTCAGAGACCATTTCCCAGAATACTGGAGGGCAAAGTTTTAAGGTGAGAGGAGGAAAGTTTAAAGCAAATTTACAAGGCAAATGTTTAGTTTACACGGACGATAGTAGATTCCAGGAACATTGCCTGCCTTTACAGAGAGCACTCGTTACGACTGGCAGATGTGTTTACAGACATTTTTAATCTTTCCCTCTCCCAGTGTAAAGTGTCCTCCTGCTTCAAAACATCCACCATTATCCCTGTAACCAAAATGACCAAGGTAACATGTCTGAACAACTGGCGTGCTGTCGCACTCACCTCAATAATAAGCAAATGCTTTGAGAGGCTGGTCGAGGACTACATCTGCAGCGTGCTACCACTCACACTGGACCCCCTACAATTCACCTACCGACAAAACCGATCAACAGATGACGCAATAGCCACAGCTCTACACACCATCCTTGCACATCTGGAGAAGAAGGGTGCTTATGTGAAAATGCTATTCTTGGTCTACAGTTCAGCATTCAATACCATAATTCCTTCCAGGCTCGACAAGAAGCTCAGAGACCTTGGCCTTCACCCTGGCTTTGTATAGCTGGATCCTGGGCTTCCTGTCAAACTGCTGGGATGTGGTAAGACTGGGCTCCCTCACCTCTGCTCCTCTGACCCTCAAAATAGGTGCCCCTCAGGGCTATGTCCTAAGCCCCCTCCTTTACTCTTTGTATACCAATGACTGTGTCACCACCCACAGCACCAATCTGCTCATTAAATTTGCTGATGACGCTACACTGATTGGCCTAATCTCAAATATTAATGAGACAGCCTACAAGGAAGAAGTCATCACTCTGACACAGTGGTGTCAAGAAAACAACTTCTCCTTCAATTTCGCAAAAACAAAGGAGCTGGTTGTGGACTACAGGGGGAATGGAGACAGGCTCACCCCTATTGATATCAATGGATCTGTGGTTGAGAGGGTGAACAGCTTTAAGTTATTCCACATAAACATCACTGAGGCTCTCACCTGGTCTGTACGTACCAGCTGTGTGGTGAAAAAGGCACAACAGCACCTCTTTTCACCTTAGACTGTTGAAGTTCGGTATGGGCCTCCAAATCCTAAGAACTTTCTACAGGGTCACAATTGAGAGCATCCTGACTGGCTGCATCACTGCCTGGTATGGGAACTGTACTTCCCTCAATCGCAGGACTCTACAGAGAGAGGTGTAGACAGCCCAACTCATCTGTAGCTGTGAACTTCCCATTATTCAGGACACTTACAAAGACAGGTGTGTAAAAAGGGCCCAGAGGATCATTGGGGACCTGAGTCACCCCGACCGCAAACTGTTCCAGCTGCTACCATCCGGGAAACGGTACTGCAGCATAAAAGCCAGGACCAACAGGCTCCGAGACAGCTTCTTCCACCAGGCCATCAGACTGATTAATTCATGCTGCCACAACTGTATTCCTATGTTATATTGACTGCCCTGTTGTACATTCTAATTTATTATAAATTACTATAAATTGCACAGTTAGACGGAGACGTAACATAAAGGTTTTTACTCCTCATGTATATGAAGGATGTAAGTAATAAAATCCATTCAATTCAATACATTCACACATATTTGAGCATTGCCTTTTCATTCTGCTGAGTGTACATACTTCAGTGTCTTCTCTCGGTATGTTCTTATAATGGGCTCTAAACAGAGCTGATGTGCTTGAGGTGGCTTTATGGTGCCTTTCCCACCATACACAGTTCTTTAGTAAGGGGATGTTTAAAAGTGTATATGTTGTTTGTGTACTGTATTTGAGGTAGATACTTCTGTTTATTTTGTAATATGATTGTAACTTCATAATATTCAAATTCATGTGTAGCCTTAAGTTAACTTTGTGGGTAGTTAAAGATGGTATGTCCTGGTGCCTTAAAAAAAGTGGGACTCATTGCTTCCAGTAGGAGAGGGAGATTGGAGCTGCCAGGAGTTAACACTGGACAAAATAGTATGGAGCTAATATTCTGTTTTCTGGTTGATAGCTTTTTGTAAATATTGGCAGTTTTCATTATTTTCACTAACTTTTGTAAGTTTTTTTATTTGATGCACCTAACAAATACCCATTCACTAAAGTGCCAAGTGGCTCCAGCCATTTTTCCTTCAGTCATAACTCACATATCTAACATATGGTGGCAGCGGTGGGATGGCCAGTCGCAAAAGGTTGTGTTCAACTTTGACAAGAGTGGGATTACAGCCCCAAGTCAGGAAACCTCCAAGACTAAAAATAAAGCAGATGCCTGGGGAACAGCAGAGACCCCAGTGGATGAAGAACTTCAGCCCAGGGCCAAACTCAGGCCAGAAGCAGAAGGGCCTTCAAGTGGCACCACCTCCAAACCCACTCTGGAAAATCTGTTCAGAGACTTTTTTGTCTGCCTAACAGAGGAGAGATAATGCTTTTAGAAAGGAGCTTCAAAGCCTGCAGAAGGGCTCCAAGGTGTAGTCTTATCAACAAGATGATGATGTTCTGAACTCTCTCCTCAGATTCAAGATGATGGCCCAGATATGGCAATGGCCAGAGGAGGAGTGGGTCTGCAAGCTCGTGCCACTACTGACTGGTAAAGGTCTTGAAGCCTGTGCTGTAATGAATGAAGAAATTTCCAACGACTGTCCTGACCTAAAGGAGGTGCTGCTGGCTAAATTTGATATTGTGACAGAAACCTATTGTCAACACTTCCGTTCCAGCCCCCTACCATGAGGAGAGTTGCCCCCTGAGATGTATCATCGCTTGAAGGGTCTCTACTACTGATGGATTCGACCAGAGTACAAGTACAGAAGGAGATTGGTGAGGCCTTTGTTCTGGAGCTTCGACTGTGGGTTCTTCCTCCAGATGCCAGAACAAGGGTCTGAGAGCATGAGCCAGCGGATGGACTCACTGTGGCCTGACGTGCCCTGCAGTACCTCAGTGCTTGCAAGGGGGTGTCATTGCGGCCATTATTTCGAAGCAACAAAGACTCTAACACTTCAAGGGACTCTCAGGGTAACTGCAGAATTGGGTAGTGGGAAAAAACAAGGGCAAAGAACCTTTGATAGTTGCTTCTAAGACTTTTATTTACATTTTCAGCAGCCAGATCATAAGTCCTCTGAATGTCCTCTCAAGAAGCCCAAACTGTCAGCTGTCTGCTATGTACCAAGAGGGAGAATGTGACAATGACAATAATGACTGTAATGGTTGTGAATACGGTAATAAAAAAGAAGCAGAATATGAGGAGAATGAGCCCATGTTTATAATAGTCAGTTAATGGAAAACCTGTTTAAGCTCTTTAGATTATGGCAGATCACTGTCATTTATTTTAAAAAAATCTTGCGCCTTCCTTTGGTGTTGACTATAGTCACCAAACACCTGTGCAATGTGTCCATGGTGACTGGAAGTCTAAGCCACTAGCAGAACTCACTATTGTGCTGAACGACCATAGGTACTTGAAGGTGTGGGGTGCCGGAGAAACTACCAATTGACATGATTCTGAGGAGAGATTTGCCTGTGTCACATGAGTTGCCGAGGAAGAGGAATAGTCAATCACATTCATCTATTAATGCAGGAGTAGAACATGCTCTTTCGTACTTTGGCATGACTCGTGCTAAAACCAAAACCATGGCTGGGTTACAATCTCTACCAGACTTGAATGCTAGTCTGTGCGAGGGAGAAACCAAAAAGCCTAGAAGTCACGCTAGCAATGGTGCCCATGGAAATATGCTGGTTCTCCTGTATCTGTTGATATTTGTACAGATGATGTACTTATTGATGGTGGAGGCCTGGGAAGGTTGACCTCTCCCATCTCAATGACCACTGATCATTGGAGCTGCAGAAGGTGCTTACTGACTTTTCACAGCTGTTCCAGCTGAGACCAGGACTGACAAAGCTCCTAAAACATTCCACCAAGATCAGACCTGACCAGAGTTCAGTACACCAACACTGCTACAGAGCACTAGAGCAACCTGTGGGGACACTGAAGGATGAGATTCGGACCATGCTGGAGCTGGGAGTCAGTGAGCCTTCAAATAGTGAGTGGAGCAGTTCCATCCTTATCATCCCCAAGAAGGATGGCATCCTGAGGGTGTGCATTGATTTCCAGAAGTTAAATGCCATTTCTTTATTTGATGCTTGTCCTATGCCCTGCATTGATGACCTACTGGAAAGGATTAGACGGGGATAGTAGCATTTTTACACTGGATCTTAGTAACGGTTAATGGCAGGTTCCCCTGTTTGACCAGTCAAAACCTCTCACTGCCTTCTGCACACCCCTGGGTCTATTTTGATTTACCATGATGTCCTTTGGTCCTCATGGTGCCTTCCAGCAGCTGATGGACTGGGTGCTGCAAGGCTGTGAGGACTGCAGTGCAGCCTATCTAGATGATGTGGTTGTCAGAACACCTGGAACATCTGCACAGTGTCCTGGAGAATATTCATGTTGCCAGTCTCACCCTCAATCTACAAAAATGTGAGTGGGCAAAAAGAGAAACCAGATACCTTGGCTACCAGCTGGGACACGGAGACGTTCAAACATAGGTGGACAAAGTGGAATTGATCTGTTACAGTCCTTGATATCCTGACCTTGTACTAAGAAGGAAGTGAAGTCCTTCCTGGGTCTGGTCTGGTGGTATTGTAGATTCATTCCCCAATTTGCCACTCTGGCTGCACTTCCAACTATTCTTACTGAGAAGCTTATAGGTGAGAAGCTACAGGTGAGAAGACAGCTGAAACGTCTCATCCCAAGCAAGGCTACAGGACCGGATGGTGTCAGTACCAGGGTGCTCAAAGCCTGTGCCCCTCAGCTATGTGGAGTACTTCACCATGTATTTAACCTGAGCCTGAGGCTCCGGAGGGTTCCTGTGCTGTGGAAGACGTCCTGCCTCGTCCCTGTGCTGAAGACGCCGCGCCCCAGCGGCCTCAATGACTACAGACCGGTGGCATTGACCTCCCACATCATGAAGACCCTGGAGAGACTTGTTCTGGAGCTGCTCCGGCCTATGGTCAGGCCACACTTAGAGCCCCTCCAGTTCGCCTACCAGCCCCGACTAGGAGTTGAGGATGCCATCGTCTACCTGCTGAACCATGTCTACGCCCACCTGGACAAGCCAGCGAGCACTGTGAGGGTCATGTTTTTTGACTTCTCCAGTGCGTTCAACACCATCCGCCCTGCTCTGCTGGGGGAGAAGCTGACAGTGATGCAGGTGGATGCTTCCCTGGTGTCATGGATCATTGATTACCTGACTGGCAGACCACAGTACGTGTGCTTGCAACACTGTGTGTCCGACAGAATGATCAGCAGCACTGGGGCTCCACAGGGGACTGTCTTGTTTCCCTTTCTCTTCACCACATACACCTTGGACTTCAACTACTGCACAGAGTCTTGTCATCTTCAGAAGTTTTCGGATGACTCTGCCATAGTTGGATGCATCAGCAAGGGAGATGAGGCTGAGTACAGGGCTACGGTAGGAAACTTTGTTACATGGTGTGAGCAGAATTACCTGCAGCGTAATGTGAAAAAGACTAAGGAGCTGGTGGTAAACTTGAGGAGAGCTAAGGTACCAGTGACTCCTGTTTCCATCCAGGGGTCTTTGTGAACATGGTGGAGGATTACAAATACCTGGGGATACGAATTGACAATAAACTGGACTGGTCAAAGAACACTGAGGCTGTCTACAAGAAGGGTCGGAGCCGTCTGTATTTCCTGAGGAGACTGAGGTCCTTTAACATCTGCCGGACGATGCTGAGGATGTTCTTCAAGTCTGTGGTGGCCAGTGCTATCATGTTTGCTGTTGTGTGCTGGGGCAGCAGGCTGAGGGTAGCAGACACCAACAGAATCAACAAACTCATTCGTAAGGCCAGTGATGTTGTGGGGATGGATCTGGACTCTCTCACGGTGGTGTCTGAAAAGAGGATGCTGTCCAAGTTGCATGCCATCTTGGTCAATGTCTCCCATCCACTATATAATGTACTGGGTGGACACAGGAGTACATTCAGCCAGAGACTCATTCCACCGAGATGCAACACAGAGCGTCATAGGAAGTCATTCCTGCCTGTGGCCATCAAACTTTACAACTCCTCCCTTGGAGGGTCAGACACCCTGAACCAATAGGCTGGTCCTGGACTTATTTCATAATTTACTGGCATAATTTACATATTACTATTTAACTATTTATGGTTCTATTACTACTTATTATTTATGGTGCAACTGTAACGAAAACCAATTTCCCCCGGGATTAATAAAGTATGACTATGACTATAGGCAACCCATTGAGGCAGACAAGTGAGTGCAAAAATGCTTTTCAAGACCTTAAAGCTCAGATATGTTCTTCACTTGTCCTTCAGAGCCCAGACTTTGACAAATGGCTCCTTGTCCAGGTGGATGCCTCAAGAGTAGGCATTGGAACAGGAGAACCTGGAGAAAAGCGACCTGTCCTTTACCCGAGCTGAAAACTCCCCACTCGGGAAGCCAGGTGTTGCACCATTGAAAACGCGTGCCTGGCCATTAAGTGTGCCCTTGACAGCCTCTGGTACTACCTTCTTGGTAGGGAGTTTGATTTTTACACAGACCACAGAGCATTGACATGGATTCAGACAATGAAGGACACAGTGGTACCTGGAGCTCCAACCCTTCAAATTCTGTGCCCACCATAAAGCAGGGAAAGGAAGTGTTTCTGCAGACTACCTGTTTCAGTGGATGAACATTGTCACCATAGGAGAGGAGGGTGGTAATGTGATGGAGAGCACTCAGTAAACGCAGTCCTTATACATGCACATACACACGCACTCACTCACACACACACTACCTTATCATTCTGCTGTTGTTGCGCTGACTGTACACATTACTATGTCTTCTCCAGTATATTCTCATAATGGGTTCTAAACAGAGCTGATGTACTCGAGTTGGCTTTATGATGTCTTTCCCGCCATACACGGCGGAATGTTCTATTTTTTTTTAGTAAGGGGATGTGTAAATGTGTATATATTGTTTGTATATTGTATTTAAGGAAGTTTTTGACTCACCTAATAAACACCTGTGTGCTGTAGTGCTAAGCGACTCCAGCCATTTTTTCCTTTGGTCATAATCCACATATATAACGCCGGCTGGTGGCGTAGTGGCATCAGTGCTGGACTTTGGGGCGGAAGGTCCCGAGTTCGAATCCAGCTGGCTCCCGTGCATGCTTTTCATCCGTGCTGGGTTGAGCGTCGAGCTAGCAACTCGACCTCGTAAAAAAGAAATTGCCTGCTACAAAAACATCAACAGCAAAAGTTGATAGTCTATGCTCCCTCGTGAGTTGAAAGGCAATTTCTCTCTTTTTCTCACATATATAACACCTGGGAAAGTGGTGGAAGTAGATACAATAGTAATGTTTAACTTGGTGCCATCCTGCACTCATAGTTGTCAATAGAAAACATTATTTTGTTTTCTAATATTTGTCTAAGTTTCTTTATTAGACAAGAGCTTTGCGCCAATAGTACTATCATCTTGGATTTGGGGAAGAAATCAGAATCAAACTATTTATCATGTATACTTCATGGTATCATAAATCAATTGTAAATTTCTTAAAGAATCAAGGAGCATAGTTTATCAAGTCTTTGATACTTTGGCTGATGGATGAAAATATAATCCGTCTTGTGTATGATTGAAGGAGAAGGGGAAAAAGTCTGTGTGGGATTTCAGTTAGTAACCAACTATTTGAAATGGGTGCTCTAATTTAAAGAAAAAGCAGGATTGTATGATGAATGTAATGCTTAAAGAAAAAATCAGAATCAGGTTTATTATCACCAACATGTGACGTGAAATTCGTTAACTTAGCAGCAGCAGTTCAATGCAATACATAATCTAGCAGAGAGAGAAAATAATAATAAATAGAACAAAACATAATAATAAGTAAATCAATTATGTGTATTGAATAGATTTTTTAAATGTGCAAAAACAGAAACACCATATATTGAAAAAAGTGAGGTAGTGTCCAAAGCTTCAGTGTCCATTTAGGAATCAGATGGCAGAGAGAAAGAAGCTGTTCCTGAATCACTGAGTGTGTGTCTTCAGACTTCTGTATCTCCTGCCTGATGGTAACAGTGAGAAAAGGGCATGCCCTGGGTGCTGGAGGTCCTTAACAATGGATGCTGCCTTTCTGAGACACCGCTCCCTAAAGATGTCCTGGGTACTTTGTAGGCTAGTGCACAAGATGGAGCTGACTAGATTTACAACCTTCTGCAGCTTCTTTTGGTCCTGTGCAGTAGCCCCTCTATACCAGACAGTGAGGCAGCCTGATGCAGATAGCTGGTGCTCATTGAATTGTACTTTAGCAGCTGTTTTTATATGGTATGGGAGCAAACAATGCTGTACTGGCAGATCTCAGAATGTAAAAATGAAAAACAAAAGGCAAAAACAAAAAATGGTTATTACATTTTCTATCTTCATGCAATTAATTGAAATTTCAAGGAGCCTTTGTAAATGCCTATTTTGGTTTTTTCATAAACCAGAAATCATCTGTATGCTAATGCTGTGAAGGAATCAGATTGTGAAAGCTATTCTTCATTGTCTGCAATGAAACAGAACATTTCTGTTGTAAAACTTGGTATTTTTTCTACTTCTTCAGGACACACTGGTTCATCTTAGACATAGCTTTTTTTTATCATTGCCAGTTCTCTTGGAGAACTTTTTTTTTGCTTTGTTAGCATTGCTTTACAGAAGATTCTGTTAGATGCTGTCTGTCATGCTGTTTTTGGAGGCCACATTTTGTGGAAAAAAATAGCAACAAATCTAGGCTCTGATCCAATGTAAAAGCCTTTTTGTTCTTGGTGAATGTTGTGAATCGCTTTGAAAAGCTTTGCATTCTTTTCGTTCCATTTTGAATTGGTCACAGCCACACTGACCTCTGGTTTCTATCAGCGAGTTGGATAGGCTTTTGTTCGATACTCCTCTGTGATACTTCGAGGAGACAAAGCAAAGTCTGAAATGAAGAACAGTTTTGTAGGTCCAAGCTTTTCTGCATGACCTACAGAAACCACTGTACTAAATTCCAAAAATTATTTCAGCAGGTTTTATTGAGCCGATCTGTTCTTAAAACTGTATGAAATATGCAAATTTCTTTCTATGAAGGAAAATTTTAAAATTTTTCAAAAATTAGCTTGTGATTTAAAATCTTGAAGTTTACTACTTAAACCAGTGCTCAGGGAGCTCCCTTTGTTAGAACCTAATCCTTGAGCTCTGTATCTTTCATAAACACCTGATAATAACAGTAGATATTGTTCAACATTTACAATTAAATTGTTGACAGAAATTTATACAAATATTTCCACCCATTTTTGCATCCCATAACAGCTAGGAATCGGTCACAAGATATTTTTCAGAGAGAAAAGGTTTGATGAACCCTATTAATGTGGTATAATATATGCCAGAAATGCATCATTTTCACAGCTGGAGTTCCTATTGAAGAAGGCTACAATTCCTTATATAAAATAAATGGTTTCTAAGGAAGCTGTGTGGAACATAGCATCTGAAAACAATTTGTTTGGTAATGGGAAATGCTTTAGACAACGGTGGGAAAGAATCAGCTGAAAAGAAATGATTCGTGAGTTGGCAGCAAATTCGCAATGGCTTTTGCCTGTGTGTGTTCTACAATGCCTTTTATAAAGTGACTGCATTAAATGTGCATTCATTAATTGTCCCAACAAGTACACTACTGTGTTGCCTGCAAAGGCATTCCACTCTTCCATCCAAAATGTGTAACCAGACTTAAAAAAAAGTTCACCTTCCTTATTTCATGCTAACTTAAATCACTGTATATTGTACAAAGAATTAATAAAGATTGAATCTTCATTAGTATTGGTCATATAGTGAATCTAGGATGAGATCTAGTTCAACATTTTAGGGTTGCTATAGAAAAGTTTGATGTTGATTTACAAGTTGGTGAAGATAGATTGTGAGCTAGAAATAGAATAGGAGAAGTGAGCAATAGCTTCCTCTGAGTCTGGTGCCTTGACAATGGTTTTTAAGAGTGAAATCAGGAAAGAGTTGTTTATATTAAATCAGAAGAAATATTGAGTAAAATTGTTTGAGCAACAGAAAGAAAGGTTATACATATTGCCATTGTCAATAGATGGTTTTCAGGACCAACTATAGGACAAACAGAGACTGAGAATAGTGTAAATGGTTGTAAATGAAAAGATTATTTTGAATTAAATCAGTTAGTGGTCAGTATATGTCAATGAAAGCAAGGGTGATGGGCAAGCATGTTAATGTGGGCTTCCATCTTGCGAGGATTTGGGAGAAAGTCTTAACAGAAAATGTTAGGTTTTGGTTAGTATTATAAATTTTCTTATTGAGAAAACATTCAATCCTGTCATGAAATATGGCTGTCAGAGTTCATATGCACGATGGCAGAGCAACGGGAACCTCTGAAACAATTCAGGAGAAAGGAGGAAGTGAAGACGAAGTTAGAAAAGCAGTAAGTGAAATAAATAGATAGCAAAACAAAACTGAGCAGCAGAGTGGGTTAAACTACGGAAAAAATGTTATCGTGGCAAAATTAAAGGCACTGTATTGGAATGATTGTAGGGTTCACAGTGAGGTAAATTAATTGATGACACAAATTGAAGTAAGTGGGTATAATTGTATTGTCTTTATAAAATTGCCAAATATAACAGTAGATCTGGGGATTGGGGTAATCTTAAAGGACTACAAAATTGATAAAGGTTTGAGAGTACGGTTTATTTTGTACAGCTTTGATCACTTTACCTAAGAAAGGATTTAAATGCCATAGAAGGAGAACAACTTAGATTTGCTGAACAGATTTCAGGATGGCACATACTCCATAAGGAGAGAAACTGAATAGACTTGGGGTGTGTTTTTTTGGAATTTCGCGGCACGAGAAGAGATCTCACTGAAATCTGCATAATTCTGAAAGAGCTTGACAGGTTAGTATGGGGAGGATGATTTCCCTGATTGAGGAGTTCAGTACGGGGGATGAACAGAGAGAGAATAAATGGTAACCAATTAAGGACTGAGATGAGGAGAAATTTCTTCAAAAGCATAGTGAGCAGTTGGCATACTCTTTCCCAGCAGGGTATGGAAGTTGTATCTTTGTGTTTGTTCAAAACTGAGATTGACAGATTTTTAGAGTTTAAGGGAGTCAAAGGGCATGGGTATAGTTATGGAAAATGATCCTGGGGTGTCTGCTCAGTCATGATATTAATGAATAATGGAGCAGGCTCAAAGATCCAAATGGTCTACTCTGTTCCTGTTTCTTCTGTTCTTAGGAGAATGAGGTATTCAGTCTTTAACAAAAGAGATGTCTGTGGATGCAGATGGTCCACTTCATGTTCCAGATGCAAAACTATTTTGCAGCACTGTGTACTTCCAGTTTGACAAGCACATTCCAATTTATAAAGTTTCCAGCCCAAGCAGTAATTCAATTCTGACCTGTTTACCTAAGAGTAAGCTTTGAAGAAACATGTCTGCATCTTGCCAGAAAATGAACATATGCTATATAGCATAATCCTGTTGCAGTGTAAAGCAGAGTAAAATCCAACTCTGAAGGTCACCAAAACAAAAGCTAAGACTGGAAAATTATTTCTTGTAGGGTCATGTTGATTTGGCAGAGCTTTTGGGATGGCTCTCAGAAAAAAAAATACTGAGATGAATACCTACTTATAATAGTTGTGCCCATATATGTTACAGTTTAAGGTTAATTTGTCATTTTCTTCTCAGAAACAGGCCTTTAGGTCCACTCAGTCTAGGCTAACCATCAAGCAAATCCAACTATATTTTTCCCCACATTCCCAACTTTTCTCTAATTCAACCACTCACCTGAATTTTAAAGGCAATTTGTGGAGGCCAATAAACCATTCTTTATGGGAGGAAAGCAGTGCATCTGGAGGAAACGCATGTGGCCACATAGTGAAAGTGTGAGATTCGTGCAGACTGCATTGGATGTTACGACTGATCCATGTCACTGGTGTTGAGAAGCAAAAGCACTTCTAGCTGTGTCATTGTAGTTACAAAATACTACAATCATTCTGTGATTCTAGATTGAAATTAATTTTAGCAATTATTTCTTTGTCAATTTACTCCCAAACTATTTTGCACAAACTTTGCCCATGTAAGTCATAATCTGGGTGATCTCTTCCTCCCCCCCCCCACTTCATATCTGATGTATGTACACGTGTTTATATATCACACATTTAATATTGCCTACCATTTTAGGAAGGGCATTGATGAGAATGGGTGCACAATATGAATTTAATATCCCAACTCCCAACTCGAGCAATCATTAGGGTTTGACCCTTGTCATCAGCCATATGGGAACCAAGCTATGCAGCTCAATGCAGGGAGGAGGAAAGGAGGAGAAGTCACAGCCCCTTTCAGGCCCACTGTCTGTGGCCAACTTCTCAGATTGTACAGCAGTCCCAAAAAGTTTAATAAAGCAACAGTTCACATTCCTTTTATTGCTAGACAGAATCCACTGAATAAAGTGCTGAGTATTCCAAAATAAACTTGTATATCAACACCAGTTAAAGTCAACTGATCACTCCCATGTATTCCATTTGTTTACTGTTCTCACACTATGCTGCTGGAAGGCTGATGGCTGTCAGTGGAGGAGACTGCGGACGGGCTCAGAAGACAACCTTACACAGCTCTAGCCCTCAAGCCCTGGAAGGCCCATATTTGGGCTGCTCGCCATCCGATCCAGGACATGCCTTCTGCTCATTACTACCACTAGAGAGGAAGTACTGGAGCCTAAAGACCCACTCTTGACATTTTGGGAACAGCTTCTTCCCTTCTGCTATCAGATTTCTGAATGGTCCGTCAACATTACCTCACTTTCCTCTTTTGCACAATTTTTTATTGTGACTTCCAGTAATGTGTTCTGTCTGCACTGTGCTGCTGCACAAAACGACAAATGTCAGTGACAATAAACCTGATTCTGATTTCCAAGTTTCATGATCAACAGTCCGGGCTGAATGGCAGGCCATGGCAAGGGTACTAGTAGATTAGCAGGTGTGGTACAGTATATAAATGCTGTCACTTTGATAGTGGATGACATTTTTGCTTAAGCATGCCAGGACTGCCTCTCTAGGGTAGTGTTTGTACACTGGTTTCTATTGTCAGAATGGTACAGACTTTGGGCAGATGGGGCTCGTCAGCTGTGGTTGGCAGATCATTTATAAGAAGAAAAACTCTGATCTCGAACCTCTGCCAGCTTGTGATTATACCCACTCATGGGGAAGGCTTCGGGAGTAAATCCTGAGGGGAGTGGAGGTGGGAGGAATCCCGAGCTAGAGTCCCTGATGCAGTTCTACATTGAGTTCGATGTTGACTGACAACTCCTGCAATGCCGCTGGTGCCAAACTGCATGGGTCTCTGCCGTTCTTTTGGATTCATCAGCTGCATGGAGAGGGGGAGCCTGCTGCATGGGCATAAGCTTGCTCTCAAACAGCTTATCGTATGGCCCTGGCTTGCATATTACGTAGACAGTTAGGATGCAACATCCATGGTTGACCTCAACCAACAGAGGGCTTCCAATGGCATAGTCTAAACAATGGGGTAATTATCAAAATGCTTGTATGAAAAAGTATCATGACATGAGAATAATCAGATCAAAAATGTGTAAACAATGGCAGTTAAATATCCTTCAACTACCTGGTTTAACTCTAGCTTCTTGAGAACCTTAACCATTAGAAACCAGTTCAGCTCTATTATTTTTAACTTGTGTTTCTTTCAGGCACATCACATCGGGGAGGTTATTCCCACTCTTCAATTGTGTATGCCATAAAAGAATGTGGCATTCGTCACATTGACACTGCAAAAAAATATGGCTATGAATCGTATCTGAAGAAAGAGAGTGCTGTAAATCATGAGAACCTCTGGATAACAACAAAGCTTTGGCCAGGGGATTATGGCATGGAGCAACCAAAGCAGCATGTTTGGAACGCTGCAAAAACCTCGGTGTGGATTATATTGGTAAGAAGAAAAACCCAAATAAATTTTTTAAAAAATAATAGAAATGTTTTAATTATTAAATTGTTTGCTTTTTAAGTATGAATCTGGAATGACCTTACTGTTCATCTTGAAATTTACATTTGGTCTATATTTTTCAGTTATGCTGTGGCTCCACACCCTGATTTAACTAGATCCCTGTCCCAAATTCCACTGCCTTGCATCCAAATTAGCAGTAAATTAGAGCTTATCTAAGTCATGCTTCAGCTGCCGTCTTCTTAAACCATTCGTTTACAAAACTTTTACCATGTAATACTTCCAATTTAAATGGTTGATGCAGTAGGTATGTTAGTAGAACTTCAGTGTTAATGGTGCAGCTCAATGTAATTTAAAGACGTATTTGTGCCAAAAGACAAAGACCAGAGCAATCAGGAACTAAAGGTAGAAAAGGCAGCTCATGAAACTAAGATTTCAGCAGACTGCCTTTAATTCTTATGGTCAATGGTAATGAGAGTCATTCTGTGTGTGATGAAATGTTCACAGTGTTTAACATGTTTTGAACTGAAACCAAAATATTCAGATAATAAAGACAAACAGAAAATCTGCAGATGCTGGAAATCCAAGCAACACACACAAGATGCTGAAGGAACTCAGCAAGCCAGGCAGTATCTTTTCAAGCCGAGACAACGTTTCAAGCCGAGACCCTTGTTTTACTGTGTACTTACAGCCAGTCATGTAAACTTGTTTAAGTTTTGGTCCTGTGCCTTCATAATGTGAATGCTGTACCTGGTAAATTTGTCTCAGGTATCAAGACAGCTTGAAATTTATTAATTACAAAAGCCTTCTGAATGTAATAATTAGATTAATTATTACATAGATGTCCTGGGTACTAGCCTACAAAGTACCCAGGACATCTTCAAGGAGCGGTGTCTCAGAAAGACAGCATCCATTATTAAGGACCTCCAGCACCCAGGGCATGCCCTTTTCTCACTGTTACCATCAGGTAGGAGGTACAGAAGCCTGAAGGCACACACTCAGTAATTCAGGTACAGCTTCTTCCCCTCTGCCATCCAATTCTTAAATGGACATTGAACCCTGGGACACTACCTCACTTTTTTAATACATATTATTTCTGTTTTTGCATGATTTTTAATCTATTCAATATACATATACTGTAATTGATTGACTTATTTATTATTACTTTTCTCTTCTATATTATGTATTACATTAAACTACTGCTGCTAAGTTAACAAATTTTATGACATATGCCAGTGATAATAAACCTGATTCTGATTCTGAAAATTGGGTTTAATTACAAGTGTTTATAAACATCTCAAATGTTCTCCTGTTCAGTTGTTACATTTTGAAATCATTCAACTGAATTACTGTAATCTTTTTGATAGAAATATTATAATAGAATATCATAAACACACAGAACAGTATACATTATACATATAAAGCACTCCATTGAATATTGTAATCAATTCATCTCACAAGTTAACTTTCTTTACCATAATTATAAATATAGCTATGCAGAATTCTTGCATGCTTAGTCTATGTCACATCCAATTATGCCTAACTCATATAAGCCATCTTCAGACTGCTTTAGTGTTTCTTCATATACTAAGGAATGCTTTGTTCTGCAAAAGGATTTTTTTCAAATCAGTCCTTGTACTGTTAGTTCCTTTCCAAATATTTATCATTGTGAAGGTGTGGTACCTGCCAGTCAGAAAATTGTTGGACTGGGACCCATTTCAAAACTTGCATACAAGATCCACACTGATACTTAAGTGCTGAATTAAAGAAGGTGGAATGACTGGAACCCTAAATTTCTCACTTGAATGTAAAAGATTTCATGTTAATTATGAATAAACATGGAAGCTTCCCATACCATTTTAGTGAGTTGTCATAGAGAGACGCAGTATAGAAATATGGCCTTCAATCCACTGAGTCTGCGTAAACCATCAAGCACCCATTTTACTAATCCTTCTCTAATTCACTGTCTCCACATTTCCACTAATTTATCTCCCTTTTTCCCCATCCCACATCCAATGTCTACCACTCATCTACATGCTACAATTAACCTAACAACACTCACATTTTTGGGATATGGGGTGGAAACCCATGCAACTAAACAGCGAGTATGCAAACCCCACAGAGCAACTAAGATCAGAATTGAACCTGGATTGCTGCAGCTGTGAGGCAGCAGCTCCACAACTTGTCCCACATAATATGAATCTTTCAACCGACCCTTTAACAACCTATTACTGCTTACATGTTTGATACTGCCTTTACCTATCATATACAGTGCCTGTTAAAAGTATTCACCCCCACCACTGAAAGTTTTCAAGTTTTATTGTTTTGCAACATTGAATCACAGAGGATTTAATTTGGCTTTTTTTTCCAACAGAAAAAGACTTTTTTGTGTCAAAGTGAAAACAGATCTCAACAAAGTGATCTAAATTACAAATATAAAACACAAATTAACTGATTTTAATAAGTTTTCACCCCCTTTAATATGACACACCATACCATCACTGGTGCAGCCAATTTGTTTTAGAAGTCACATATTAGTTAAATGGAGATCTGTTTCTGGAGACCTGTGTGCAGTCAAGGTGTTTCAATTGAACGTAGTAAAAGTACACCTATATCTGGAAGGTTCAGCTGCTGGTGAGTAAGTATGCTGGCAAAACTATACCATGAAGACAAAAGAATGCTTCAAGCAACTCCACGACAAGGTTATTGAAAAGGACGAGTCAGGAGATGGATACAAGAAAATTTCTGAGTCACTGAATATCCCTTGGAGTACAGTTAATTCAATCATCAATAAATAGAAAGAATATGGCACAGCTGTAAATCTGTCTAGAGCAGGCCATTCTCAAAAACTGAGTGACCGTGCAAGAAGGGGATTAGTGAGGGAGGCTGTCAAGAGACTTATGACAACTCTGGAGGAGTTACAAGCCTCAGTGGCTGGGAGAGACTGAACATACAACACTGTTGCCCAGGTGCTTCACCAGTCGCAGCTTTATGGGAGAGTGGCAGAGAGAGAGCGACTGCTGGAAAAAAAAACTCACATGAAATCTCAGCTAAAGTTTACCAGAAGGCACATGGGAGACTGAAGTCAGATGGAAAAAAGGTTCTATGGTCTGATGAAACCAAAATTGAGCTTTTTGGCCGTCAGATTAAACTGCACATCATCAAAAACACACCATCCCTACTGTGAAACATGGTGGTGGCTGTATCATGCTGTGGGGATGCTTCACTGCAGGAGGCCCTGGAAGACTTATGAAAGTAAAGAGTAAAATGAATGCAGCAAAATACAGGGAAATCCTGGAGGAAAACCAGATGCAGTCTGCAAGAGAACTGCGACTTGGGAGAAGATTTGTTTTCCAACTAGATAATTACCCCAAACATAAAACCAAAGCTACACGAGAATAACTTAAAAACAACAAGGTTAACATCCTGGAGTTGCTAAGTCAGAGCCCAGACCTCAATCCATTTGAGAATTTGTGGCTGGACTTGAAAAGGACTGTTCATTTACATGCAATCTGACTGAGCTTGTGCTGTTTTGTAAAGGAGAATGGGGGAAAATTGCAGTGTCCAGATGTGCAAAGATGATAGAGACCTATCCACATAGACTCAAGGCTATAATTGCTGCCAAGTTGCATCTACTATATACTGACTTGAAGGGGGTGAGTAATTATGCAATCAATTATTGTGTTTAGTAGTTGTAATAAATTTAGATCAATTTGTAGAATTTTTTTTCATTTTGAAACGTTGTTGATAAGTGTCAAAAAATCCAAATTAAATCCACTGTGATTCATGTTGTAAAACAATAAAACATGAAAGCTTAACTGTAAATGTATATGCTAATGACTACACTTGATGAATACTTTATTTTCTTTAAAGCTTTTTGGGATGCCCTGAAAGTGTGAAAAGTACCATATAAATGCAAGTTCTTTAATTTAAAGCATATCGAATTTTCTTCTTATTTCACATTTCCTTTACAATTAAATTTAACAATATAGTTTTTTATCTACCTTTCTTTAAAATTAAAACTAAAAATCTCAAACAAGACACATTGCAGAATTGAGAAATACAGATTCACACTTTAGTTGAGACTTTTCATAAGACCATAAGACAGGAGCAGAAATAGATTATTAGGCCCATCAAGTCTGTTCCACCATTCTATAATGGCTGATTTATTATCCCTCTCAACCCCATACCCCTGCTTTCTCCCTATAACTTCTGATGCCCTCACTAATCAAGAAGCTATCAACCTTCACTTTAAATATAATCAATGACTTGGCCTCCACAGTTGTCTGTGGCAATGAATTTCACAGTTTCACCACCCTCTGGCCAAAGAAATTCCTCCTCATCTCTGTTCTGAAGGGACATCCCTCTATTCTGAGGCTGTGCCCTCTAATCCTAGACTCTCCTACTATTGGAAACATACTCTTCACATCCACTCTACCCAGGCCTTTCAATATTCAATAGGTTTTAATGAGAGTACCCTGCTCTACACTTCAGCGAGCACAGGCTCAGAACCATCAAACACCTCCCATACTTTAACCCTTATGTTCTGGGGTCATTCTCGTAAACTTCCTCTGGACCCTCTCCAATGCCAGTGCATCCTTTTTTAGATACAGAGCCCAAAACAGCTTGCAATAGTCCACATGTGGTTTGACCAATGTCTTATAAAGCCTCAGCATTACATCCTTGCTTGTATATTGTAGTCCTTTTGAAATTAATGTTAATGTTGCATTTGTCTTCCTTACTACTGACTCAGACTGCAAGTTCTGTGCTAGGACTCCCAAGTCTCCTTGCACTTCTGATTTATGAATTTACCACCCATTTATAAAATAGTCTCTGCCTTTTATTCTTTCTACCAAAGTGCATGACCATACACTTCCCTACGCTGTGTTTCATTTGCCATTTCTTGGACCATTCTCCTAATTTGTCCAAGTCCTTCTGTAAGCTCCTTGCTTCCTCAACACAACCTGCCCCTCTGCCTATCTTTGTGATGGAAAATGCTTCTGATTTTTTATGCCTTTTTATTCCCAGCATCAATTGATCTGTTTTGTAGTTCCATTATTTTCATTTCCATTTCTCAGTACCTGTTTAGCTTGATGAGCTCTTTCTCGATTTGTAACATAGAGGAAGGAAGTAAATTTGTATTAACTGTCCTTTGCTGCCATTTCATTTTAAAAATTTGCTGGCAATGACCACTTATAACAAATGATATAGTATATTTGCTTTAAAATATTCTGAAGGGGTCATTGTTAGTAGCACATTTTAAAAGTTGATGCTTGCCCTCTTTAGATTTTTTTAATATTTTAAAAGGCAGGATATGATGTCAGGAGAAGGTTGTAACGCAGAACTTGTTATTTGTATGATTTGGCAATGAACAGCTGAACAAACAATACCTTGGAATTCACTTGTAATCATCATATAAAGGGCAAACATTAACAGCAGACTATTTGCATTGTTGAGTAGGTGCCTATCTATTTCCGTCTTTGCAAACTGTAGTTGCTATAGTTGGACTTATTATTGTTTTGAATTTCTTAGACACTCATCGGGGGAAAGCTGGCAATTAGCATCGCGCAATGCAGCTGATAAGGAGGGACTGTTTTTAAAAAATTGCACAATAAATTCCATGACTTCTATTATTTCTACAGAGCATCTTTTTATTTTGGGTTATAAACACTTGATTATACTTTTTTGGCCTCAACCTGCACGTATATTTATCGGGGAGGAAGTGACCAAGCATGTGTGAGGGTGAGATAAATTAGTTACCATTTGTGCCAGCTGTTTGCAATAGATTTTAAACCTTCATGTGCTGCTGTTGTATGAGGTGAGGGCTGTCATCCACCAACTGAATCTATGCAAGCCTTTTGTGTCCGTTTTGCAAAATGGACCTTATATTAAGGAATGTTCAAACTAACCCATCATTTTGTAAAAATAATGTTAGTAAAGCATAGGGTGGTACGACTTACTTATGTGACAATAGTTAGTGCCTTGTCCTTAATGAGCCAAGACAAAATCTCCATTACTATTGCACCATGAAATTTAGACTTTGCAGAGATGTCAATACATGAAGTGTCCTGCTGTGGAAGTTTGCAGTAAAGCAAAGGTGGCCTGGAGCAGGTATAGTCAAGTAAGACCTTCGGAGACACCGTTGCTTACTGCAAACCAGATAGATGCAGCAGCATGTAATCAAACCAAACATGTGAGGCCTCTGTAGTGAGACTTCTCCAGAATGTTCTTCCTAAAACCCAGCATCCCTTTACAGAATAGGGGGTGCCGGAGACAGACAAGATAACAGAAGGATGTGAAACATGCCCAACAACTAACAATCTATTGTCTTTACTAACTTCAAAATATCATCGGCTGTCCACTTGAAATCTAGACTGACTTTGTGGTGAAACCTCTATTGTGAATGCCAATTGACTTTGTGAGTAAGGAATTCAAACATATACGATTTACGATAATCTATATCTATAACTGATAAGTCATTGGACAAGTAAAATAAAAATGAATGCTTGAGTGGTAAGAGTGCATGTGTTCTGTGCCTAGTTATTTTAGTTATTTTATTATTGGCGACAACTGTTACTTAGAGTCTGTTGGTAGATAGAATATGTCCTCAGAGGCAGAAGTGTAGCTTCCAACACCAGGTGTTAGCCATGCTTTTGGAAGGAACTGCCATTTTTACCAGAAATCTAGTCAGAGACAGAGTTTGGAACAAAGTTCCTTCAGTTAAAATTTTCCTCTGCTGATGGAGGAAGGAATCTAAGCTGATTTTTTGGCTTGGAATTTGTTGAGAGCTTTCAAATAGTGGAGAAATCTGAGGGTTCTGTGAGTTAGTTTCAGCCCCATTGCTATCTGGAAGTACCAAAATCAGGTGCTTCCTCAAGAGTTAGAAGAGGGAGTGATGTCTCCAGGTCGCTTGTGTTTCTTCTACCAGCATGTTCAGACTGCAGTTGGTAGAAGATTTGGATGTTTGCATGCTTTCTTAACTTTGCATGTGACTGTATGATACCAATTTCTGGATTGGATTTGTGGGCCAAGAATAAAATCTAGTTGATGATAAAATTGGTACTGTTACACAATTAGCATGTACTGAATATTCATGCAGTGATTGTACATGACATGCATACAGTAGTCGAATAAAAGGACAAAATAGATTACTGTTGGATGCTATTTTAAAACAAAAGATCCATCAATCTTAATTGAGATTGAATTCTTACAATAATTTGTTTTTGTACCTTGACTTTGTAAATAAGCAAATAATGCATTATATCTCTCAAGCAATATATCTCAGAAATATGCTGTTGTACGTGAAAATGACCTTTCAGACCTTTAACCTGCTTTTTGACAGTTTACACTTTATCAGAATAACAACTGTATGTCTTAAATTTTGTAAGTACTAACCTTTCATTCTGTGAAGTAGTAACTAATTTCTGATTGGTGTATACAACTTCCACAATAAGTCAAATATGTATTATAAAGATACATTAATACAGGTTGAGTATTCCTTACCCAAAATGCTTAGGGCTGGAAGTGTTTTGGATTTCAGATTTTTCATATTTTGGAATATATAATGAGGTAGCTTGGGATTGCCATCACTTCCGACTCTGAATTTATGTGCTACCGGTAAGCAGTCTTTGTCTTACACTTGTTCATCACACATGTGAACTTAATAGTAAAAATTGTTACATACCGTTAAAGCAATAAAAATATAATGTGTGCACAGTTATAAGAGCAGCATAACAGCATCATGGGAATACCTGAATCAGCTGTTGAATGACAACAAACAAAGGCAGGCTTTCAGTCTCCACCTACAATGCTATGTTTTGATTAAAAGATTACAGTACACTATATTTTTATTTTACTTTGTTTTTATACCTTACATAAAACCTGAAAAATCGCTATTTTAGACTTGTTCTGGTATTAGATTTTCATCAGCAACAATCTGGCAAACTCAATAAACTTTCTGCTGCTTCATGATCAGCAGGCACTTTAAAAAATTTAATGCTGTGTCTTTTCTTAAATTTCTGCAATCAGCCTGCTGAATATTCACAATTACCTTCAATTTTCAGTTTGCCATGATGAATCTGCTTGTTTCATGATCAGCATACCATTAACTGGCAAATGTTCAAAATGATGCTGACAAATCCAGTCTTTCAATATATGATCAAGATCTTAACTTTTCGCTTTTTACAATGCTTTTTTTTATATTTCATTAACTTCGGTTCATTATATACAATATGTGAGGTCACTCTTCAGAACTGTCTGCGGGGCGCAGAGACCTATACTTGAGTACCATCTTTTAACTTGAAATGTTCAGTCTGGTCCCAGAAATTATAATGATCTATAGAAGTTCTAAGCTACAAATTTTACTGTATATTACAACTTTATTCTGTGATATTCTCAGAATTTAATGAATATTAATTGTCATACTTGTATGTATTCTACAAATCATAATTTTGATGCTGAGTCCTGCTTGCATTTGATTTGCTAATGCAGAAATGTATCACAATAATCTGGATGCCATTTCTGGAAAGCATGCTTGAACAAATGTAAAATTTCACTGTATAAATCCCAGCTTGTTTAGTCTAGCTCTTGGAACCATCTACAAATGTGTGCCCTTTAAATTTAGATTAGATTAGATTAGATTCAACTTTATTGTCATAAAAACCACCCTGTCTCTCTTCGCTACCATCACATATTGCACTTGACCCTTCACAATCTAATCACTCAAGACTCTTTTACCTTCCCCCCCCCCCGCATTTCCTCTCATTTGTGCTGTTAACTATGCTTTGTTGGCTCTTCACAGCAACTAGCACTCGCACTGCCCCACAACCCACCTGAAACTCTTGTGAGCATTTCATACAATGCTCATACTTTATGCTTCATGCAGTAAAAATTTACAAAAGTGGATCCTTGGAGAAACCACAATGGCATTCCAGTTATTACATATTTGACACGAAGTACCCGATTCAACTTCCAGAGCATAATTTGCAAAATTTAGATTTCTAATGCATGAGTTTTTGTGAGATATGAGAATTGCACAACACCAATATCAGACTACCAGTGCCATTCTAGAGCTGATTTCTGCAGGTAAAATAATTTTACTTACACCGAACTGAATGGTTTTCTTTCTCCATTTCCTCCCTTTTGTTAACTGCATGCTTAGAATCTCCTACTTGTATTATTTAAAGTGATTATCAATGATTCTCAGGTTGATCTCTATGTGCTACTACAAATATCAGATGAGTGCTCGTTTGGTGATTTCTAATGTTCTTTAATTTGTTAGAGTAAACAGGGAATGGTGAGGCAGGTGCTAAAGGAACTTTATTTTTAAAGAAAAGCACATTGTATGAAATACCCAGTTCAGGCAGCATTTATGGGAAATAAAACTGAGTCGATGACCTTTCCTCAGAACTAGAAAAAAAAAGTTTAAAATCGAACACATTTTTAATGATGGAGAAGGGTATTGAAGGAACCTTTACTGATCTGATGTTTTTACACAGACGGGAGAAAACCCCAGCTATGTATAGAGCCAGAAGGGATACGAGAGGTTCTAAATGAATAATTTTCAATGGTGTTCACAGAGAAGCAGACTTTGTGATTGGAGAACTCATCAAAGGGGAAGGAGAAAGTGAAATTCTGGTAACACACTCAGAATGCTGGAGGAACTTAATAGGTCAGGCAGCAGCTATAGAGAGTTTTGAATGACCAGTGGAGTTTCTCCAGTGTCTGTGTGTGCAAATCTCAAGACTTCATCTTCAGAATTTTTTGTGTTGGTGAAATCCTAATACAGATTTCCATGTGTTTTAGTAAGGCCTCAGCAATAGTAGAGGGTTGTTTCCATGATTGAATGTCTGTGACTAATGGCGTCACACAGGGATTGGTGCTGTTTGTAATATATATGAGTGATATGGATCTAGATGTAGGAGACGTGATCAGTAAGTGCCTATTAAGTTTGGTAGAGTCGTTGACAGTGTGGATGATAATCTTGGGTTTCTGAGTGATATTAACGTATTGGTGAAATGGCAGATAAAGTTTAATCCTGATGAATGTGAGGAATGGATTTTTGGAGTACTAATGAGGCTAAGACAGCCACCATGAATGGTAAGGTCCTGGGTGGATGGAGAAGCAGAGAGACCTTGGTGTCCAAAATTCCTTGAAGATTGCACTGTAGGCAATAATGTAGTTAAAAAAGCATAAGGGATACTGCACTGCCAGACAGAGTTGTGAAGCAGAGCTACAAACAGCATTTAACAGCACTTGAATCACCTTGGCATTGAAGGATACAGAACCAGTGCTTGAAGATGGAATTAACATGGATGGGTTCCAATGATCAGTGTGGACTTTTGAGCTAAATAGCCTGTTTCCATGCTGTATGACTTAATGACTTGACTGGGAAGCAAAACAGAAATGACACTGAGCAAGGCAGTCCTATAAGGAGGCAGTGTGGTTGGGTGGATGAGTTGGCTCTTAATTGCAGGGTATGTATGCTTAGGATATTCAGGAAGCAATTCTATTTCAGCCTGCCTATCTGTTGTGATGCCTTTGAAATGTTTTCCCATTTTCTTAATTTGATATTTTCTTAACTGATGGTTGTTCTCTCCCTCCCCCTCTTCTTTGCAATTAGAACTCTTCATTGACCTCAGTGTTGATCTCCTTATATGCTGACTAATCTGTCGAGTGATTTTTGGCTTTTTTAAAAATGCTTTTTTACTACTCCAAGCTTTTTAGAGATGCAATCAGGCTTTACGCAGTGTAAAGGCTAATATCACACAGTTTTTAAACCCACTTGGATGCACAGTCATCCACAGCATGACTGATAGTTGTTGCACACTGAATGCATCTTAATTAGCAGGTAACGGTGACAAGTAAACTCCACATCACAATCCCATCTGATTCAGCCCTGTAGGCTCATTACCTGGATTGCCTTTGTATATTTTGATGCTGGAAAACAACCAGAATAGTCTGTCTAATATTACCTGGCATTGAAAGTAACTATTGTATATTTTGAAAGTTTGAGATTGACAGATCATATAGTTTAACACATAGCTAAGGAGATGGTGCAGGAGGGAGGGCTTCTGATTTTTGGATCATTTGTCTCTATTCCAGGGAAGGTGGGATCTGTACAGGCAGAACGGTTTGCATCTGAACTAGAGGAGGTCTAATATACTTGCAGGAAGGTTTGCTACTGCTGCACAGGGGAGGGGTGTTTAGAGTTGCAAGGGGATGGGAGTCAAAGCACCAGAACAGGTAGTGGAGTAATTCTGGGGAAAGATTTCGTTAAGCCTACATACAAAGTCTTACATTCCAAGTGGCAATAATTTTCTTTTGTGTAACTTGAATTTTATGAGCAGCAGCTTGATGACAGTTGGGGATCCCCTGCTGCCCAGAATCAACCCTACTGAGCGAAGCATCTTCAGAATTGTCTTGAAGATCCTCTTGATGCTGTTGTTGTGTGATACATTTTGTGAACTTGACCATGGTTTCCTTAGTAAATAGATTCCAGGAAACCCAGTATCTAGCAATGGTGGTTTGCTATTGCTTACTGTTGGGCGAACTAAAGAAATCGGCACTTCTCTTCCCAAATGTTCATCCGCCTGTACTATAGCCGTTGACATTTGAGGTTGTAGCTCACCCGCCTTCTCCATCATAAGTTCAGTTGGCCTTCGCTCGTATCCTGAGCAGGAACTCTTGCAGGTGCTACCGTTCCGGGTCAGAGCGGCCCTGGGAGCAATGACTGATGAAGGGGTAACTCCACTTTCCCCAAAGCTCTGAAAGTCCCCAATCAGAGCCTCATCACTGGTTGCAATTTAGAGTCATACCCAGGACACTAGTTTATTCTTGTGGAACATCCCATACTAATGGAGTAGGAATTCTTATGGCTGAAAACATGGCAAGAAGTGTTTTAGGACATTGGTCAATATCAGAAAGCGTGCTCCTTGTTAGATCCAGAGGACAACCATTTGATTTAGCAATTATACAAGTATATGCACCAAAAACAGATGGAACAAATGAAGATATAGATAAATTCTATGAAGAGTTTGAACAAGCAAAGAATGGATGCAAATCTCAAGATATTGTTATTGTCATGGGAGATCTAAATGCTAAAGTGTGCTGATGGAAATGCCATAGGAAAATTTGGACTAGGAGAAAGAAATGAAAGAGGTGAGAAATGCGTAGAATGGTGCAAGATGAATAATCAGGTCATTATGAATACCTACTTTAAAAACCATCCAAGAGGCTTGTGGACCTGGAATAGTCCAGGTGATAACACTAGAAATCAAATTGACTTTATTACTATAAACCAAAGATTTAGAAAGTCAGTGACTCAATGCAAAACATATTCAGGTGCAGACTGTAATAGTGACCGTAACCCAGTAGTTTGTCATGTAAAAGTAGAACTTAAAAAATTAAAGAAGCAAAAACCTGAACAATCCCTTGACTACTTGCAATTAATTAAAGAAGAAAACTTAAGACAAAAATTTACAATTGAAGTAAGGAATAGATTTCAAAGTCCAGAAATGGAATCTGTTGAAGATGATAGCAATCATGTAGAAATGAAATTTAACTCTCTAAAGGATGCCTTGGTAGAATCAGCAAAGTCAGTGATTCCTAAGAAAGAAA
Organism: Mobula hypostoma; assembly: GCF_963921235.1. Classification (NCBI taxonomy): domain Eukaryota; kingdom Metazoa; phylum Chordata; class Chondrichthyes; order Myliobatiformes; family Myliobatidae; genus Mobula; species Mobula hypostoma. Next base: position 43,975,516 of record NC_086108.1, read on the forward strand.
AAAGCACAAAGAATAAATGAATGACAGATGAAATCAAAAATCTAATGGAAGAAAGGAGACGGAAGAAAGCAAATCCTATAGAATATAAGTCCTTAGATAAAAAAGTTAAAAGTTTATGTCAAAAAGCCAAAGAAGAACAGTTAAAACAGGAATGTGAGCAAATAGAAAGAAACCCTATTACTGATCCAAAAAGGTTACATCAACAAATCAAGAATATCACTGGTAAAAAGCTCCTCTGTTCTTCAGGTGGATGTTTGAAAGCAAAGGATGGTATCATTATCATGGAAAAAGATGAGATTATGAACAAATGGACTGAGTATATTTAGGAATTGTTTGAAGATGATCGAGGCGAAAAACCCAAAATTAAGAAAAACATTGAAGGTCCAAGTATTTTAAAATCTGAAGTTCGTAATGCCATAAATAAGATGAAGAAAGGAAAGGCAGCCGGTCCTGATGAATTAGTAATAGAACGAATTATCATCCTTGAAGATTATGGAATTGAAAAACTTACTGATTTAATCAATGACATTTATGAGACTGGAATAATACCAGAAGAGATGAAAAAATCAGTATTTATCACTCTTCCTAAGAAACCTGGAGCAATAGAATGTGAATTACATAGGACCATAAGTTTAGTGAGTCATATCACCAAGATACTTCTAGGAATTTTGATGACAAGAGCTAGAAGTAAGATAGAGCTGAAATAGGTAAAGAATAATGTGGTTTTGTGAAAGACAAAGGTAAAAGAAATGCAATATTGATGTTAAGGATACTATCAGAACGAGCTATTCAAGTGCAAAAAGATTTGTTTGTTTGTTTTATCGACTACACAAAAGCATTTGATAAAGTGAAGCACAATAAGTTATTTGAAATATTACAGCAAACTCTAGATCTAGATTCGAAAGACCTCGGCCTAATCAGAAATCTGTACTGGGAACAATCTGCCGCTGTAAGAATAGATGGAGAAGTGAGTCAGTTCATGAAAATCAAGAGGCGTTAGACAAGGGTGTGTTTTCTCCCCTGATTTATTTAATGTGTACAGTGAAACAATATTACAAAAAATAAGAGACATCTTGGGAATCAAAGTTGGCAGTGAAAATATCAATAATTTCAGATATGCAGATGACACTGTGTTAATTGCAAGCACGGAGGAAGAACTACAAAACTTAATTGATATAATTGTTGAAGAAAGTGCAAAATTGGGTCTATCAATTGCTAAAAGACACAATGTCAGATTGTATGGTGATATCCAAAAAGAAGGAGAATCCTATCTGCAGGCTGAGAATAAATGAGGAAGACATAAAACAAGTACAGAACCTTTGCTACTTAGTAAGCTGGGTGACATCAGATGGCAGGTGCGACATGGACATCAAAAGAAGAATAGGGATGGCAAAAGACACCTTTACGAGAATGAAGAGTATACTGACCAATACTAAACTAGGCATGACAACCCACCTCAGAGTACTGAAATGTTACGTTTATCCAGTTATGTTTTACGGCTCAGAACGTTGGACAATATCTAGTAACATGAGGAAACGAATTGTGGCAGCAGAGATGTGGTTTTTGAGGAGGATACAAAGAATATCATGGGTGAAACGCATATCTAATGAGGATGTTATGAACAGAGCAAACGCAAAAAGAGAAATAATGTATGAGATCATGAAAAGGCAACATGGCTTCATTGGACATGTGATTAGGAAAGAGGAGTTAGGATGAACGGTAATTATGGGGAAAGATTGAAGGGGAGAAAGCAAGAGGAAGACAAAGACAAATGATGATGGAGACAGCAGCCAGAGAACTGGAAATGAATACCAACGAATTGATCCACTTGACCCGAAACAGGAGTGTGTGGGCCATGGCAGTCAAAGCTCAAACTGGGCACAGCACCTGATGATGATGATGATGATGATAATGATGACATACAAAGTCAGAAATTGAAATGTCTGAGTTGTGTATATTTCAATGCAAGGAGTATTCTAGGAAAGACAGATGAGTTTAGGGCATTGATCATCATGTAGAATTATGATATTGTAACTATTAGTGAGACTTGGTTCCAGGAGGGGCTGGACTGGCAGCTCAGTTTTCCAGGATCCCGTAGTTTTAGATGTGATAGAGTGTGAGGGATTGAAGGGGAAGGGATGGGATTACTAGTCAGGGAAAATGTCATGGTAGCGTTCAGTCAGGACAGACTGGAGAGCTCATCTTCTGTGGTTATATCAGTGGAACTGAGGAATAAGAAAAGGATGGCCATATTAATAGAATTATATTATAGACCACCCAATAGTCAGCAGAATTTAGATGAGCAAATTTATGTGAGATTGCCGACTGTTGCAAGAACCATAAAGTTGTGATAGTAAGTGATTTTAACTTTCCACATATTTATTGAGTGGGACTCCTATACTGTAAAAGGGCTGGGTGGAACAGAGTTAGTCAAATGTGTTCAGGAAAGTTTCCTTTATCACCACATAGAGGTTCCAACTAAAGGGATTGTGATACTAGATCTCCTATTAGGGAATGAGATTAGGTAGTTGACAAAAATTTGTGTAGCAGAACACTTTGCATCTAGTGATCGTAATGCTATTAGTCACAATATAATTATGGAAAAGGATAGGTCTGGTCCTCTGGTTGAGATTCTAAATTGGAGAAAAACTAATTGTGACGGTATCAGAAAGGATTTGGCAACTAGGCATTGAGATGGGTTGTTTTCCAGCAAAGATGTACTTGGTAAGTGGGAGGCCTAAAGTGAAAATTTTGAGAGTACGGAGTTTGTATGTTGCTGTCAGAATAAAAGGCAAAGATAACGGGTTTAAGGAACCTTGGTTTTTAAGAGGTATTGAGGCCCTGGTTAAGAAGAAGAGGGTACATAGCAGGCAAAGGCAGAAAGAAACAAATGAGGTACTTGAGTGTAAGAAATGCAAGAGAACACAGGAAGGAAATCAGGAGGGCTAAAAGATGGCATGCCGTTGCTCTAGCAAACAAGGTGGAGGAGAATTCCAACTTCTACGGATATATTAAGAGCAAAAGGATTGCAAGGAATAAAATTGGTCTTCTTAAAGATCATAGTGGTCACTTATGCATGGAGCTGAAAGAGACGGGAAATCTTAACTGGATTGTTTGCATGTGTATTTATTCGAGAGATAGGCAGTGTCTGTGGAAGCAAGGCAAATTAGCAGTGAGGTCATGCACTGTATACAAGCTACAGAGGAGGAGGTGTTGGTGTCTTGAGGTAAATTAGGGTGGGTAAATTCCTACGCTTAACAAAGTATTCCTTCATACTGTGCAGAAATTCCTGGGGCCGTTGAAGAGATATCTAAAATGTCCTTAGCAATGACTGAAATGCTGTGGAGGATTAGAGATAGCTAATATTGTTTTCCATTGTTTAACAAAGGCTCTAAAAATAAGAAGGGACATTATCAGCTGGCGAGTCTGACATCAGTAGTGGGTAAATTCATGGAAGGTATTCTAAGGAACTGGATATATAAGTATTAGGATAGATACAGACTGATTACAGATAGTCAATACGGCTTTGTGCATGTCTAACCACTATTATGGAGTTTTTCAAGGAAGTTACCAGGAATGTTGATGAAGGCAAGGCAGTGGATGTTGTCTACCTGGACTTCTCCAAGACCTTTGACAAGGTCGCTCGTGGGAGGTTGGTCTAGAAAGTTGGGTCACAGCATTAATGATGAGCTAGTGAATTGGATTAGACATTGAATTCACGGGTATTGAAGAGTGTGGTAGAACAGAGGGATCTGGGAATACAGATTCATAATTCCTTGAAAGTGGTGGCACAAGTAGACTGGGTTATAAAAAGATCTTTTAGCACATTGGGCTTCGAAAATCAAAATGTTTAGTACAGAAATAGGGATTTTTAGTTAATGTTGTATACAATGTTGGTGAGTCCTAATTTGGAGTATTGTGTTCGGTTCTGATCACCTATCTGCAGGAAAATTGTCTATAAGATTGAAAGAGTGCAGAGAAATTTTAGGAGAATGTTGCCAGAACAGGATTTGAATTACAGGGAAAGGTTGAATAGGTTACAACTTTATTCCCTCGAGTGTAGGAGAATGAGGGGAGAATTGATAGAAGTCTACAAAATTGAGGTTATAGACAGAGTAAATGCAAGCCACTTATTTCCACTCAGGTTGGATGAGAATTGGGTTAAGGGTGCAAGTTGAACTGTTTAAGGGGAACATGTGGGAACTTCATCATTCAGGGTGGTGAGAGTGTTGAACAAGCTGTCAGTGGAAGTGGTGGATATGGGTTTGATTTAAAGTTTTAAAGAGAAATTTGGATTGATACATGGATGGGGGGAGTGTTGAGGGCTATGGTCTGGGTGCAGGTGAATGGAACTGTGCAGATTAACAGTTTGGCATGGACTAGATGGGCTATGACTTTATGACTGACTACTTCTGTAGAGCTGCTGATTTTGGATAATATGTGAATCTGCTTCGTCTCAGAAGTAGCTTGCTTTGCCCACTTAATTTGGACAGAATATGGTGTAGCATAGAAATATTCACTTCCTTTATTGATGCTGAAAAAAATTAATGTGCATTTCTAGCATTTCTAGTTTATATTTTGGACTTTGAACATCTTTTCTTGAAACAGTTGATTGTTAATGGACCAAAATATTTAGAACAACAATGTTGAAGATAAAATTCTATAATAAAAAAAAAGTTCAATATCGTTTTAGATAATACAGTAGAATTTCAATAAGCCGATATTCTCAGAGCTGAGGTGGTGCCAGACTGGGATGTTTTCAAGACAGAGATGTTATTCATTTTAATATACTGATCCACTTTAAATACACTTTTAATTTTAGACTATTATTATAATTTATTCAGTGAACCTAAGACAATGCGGGATACAAAGCCAGGTGTGTTTCAAGGTAATGTTGGAAACAAGAATCGAATATGTCTAATGAGGCTTGGAAACACGACACCCTGATACACTAAGGAACAGTTTATAAGAAATGCTAGAAGCAGAGCCCTGCAGAGTTGATACAGTAAACCTTAAATTCTAAAACATATTCAAAATTGGAAGGTGGACTTGTTTATTTCACTTCTCTTTTTATTTACTGTAAATAACTTGCCATCATACACCAGTTTTACTTAGCTGCTTGCCACCGGTGCCAACCTGAGAAAATCTGATAATCAAATTGAATTAAATAGAGTACCTAAATGAATTAATCTAATTGTGAATTTCAAAAGATAATTGCAATCTTGCTTTCCCATGAAAAACTGGCAAGGTAGTTCTTTGATACTTCCAGTGATGTTTTGCTTTACATAGAATATTAGTTGGTGAAACCAAACAAAAAGTCCCATTTCTTTTTATGATGCTACATTACTAATGTTGATACTATGATTGTTAGCTGAATTAATTCACATGCTGATACAATTTCTTCTCTATTGTGCATGGGCAAATAGTGTATGGTTGTACCAAATGTTATCTAAACCCTGTCAATCTAGCTGTTATTCACACCAAAGGACCTTCGACACATTTTTGAAGTACAGTATATCCATAATTTTGGCTTCAGTTCATTATTTCTTCAGAGGATATGTACCTAGATATAGATATTCTTTTATTTCCAGATCTTTACCTTATGCACTGGCCTGGTGGAAATGTCCCGGGAAAAACTAATCGTGAACTTCGAGCTGAAACGTGGCAAGCAATTGAAGAATTGTATGACGAAGGTGAGTAGCAGCTACTAAGTGAATTATGTTGATACTTTTCCAAATATTATGTGCTACCATTTACACTTTTTGCATCTTAATATATATTTCAATGCCCTTTGTTTGGATAATACCATGTGTACTTTCCTAAATTGATTTTTAAAATATATTTTGATTTGTGGGTAGCAGGCTAAGAGTGGTGCAGAGTAGATTCAGAAATTGCAGAAAGTTAGTAATGACCAATTGGATGAGCAAATCATTACCTTTTGTTGCTTGCTCCTTCCAAATGTATAAAGGTATTTATAAGTGGGTGCACCTTAGATGTTCTTGCCGACCATTAACAATGAGTTTCAGGTCGCTGCCAGCTGATGTGAATTGAGTTGGATGCATTAACAGCTCAAGATAAAGCAGTCTTAATGTGGCAGCCTCATCTGAAGCTGCAAGAGTTTAGTGCTAGAATACTCTGCTCTTCATCTTTTACATTATTTATTTATTTTGTATCTGATGGTAATTACTAATGTCTTTCACTGTAACTGCTGGCAAAAAACACATTTCATGACATACATCCTTGATAATAAACCTGATTCTGATTTTAAAGTATACTTAAATTTACTCCTCAAAAAATAATGACGAGCTTCCCCTTAGTCAGATTTCAGTGTTGGGATGTGTCCTTATTCAGAAGACACCCCTTAAATGGGGAATATTGTAAAGGGCCCAACGCTGTAGAAGGATGAATGTTCTAAGACTGGCTAATGACAGGTGATCCTCAGAACAAGGTGATCTAATTTCACAGATAACACTCTAAAATAGTAGGAATTGCATTATTATACGTGGGTGAATTGTAGCAGAGTGGCTGGTCACAATCGCATTTCACTCAAGATTCAAAGTAAATTTATTATCAAAATACATGTATGTCACCACATACAATCCTGAGATTCATTTTCTTGAACTTCAGAAATAAGTAATTGTCAAACACATAGAACTGCGGAAAAGACAGGACTACACTTTTTTTTTTCACCATCAAGAGAAAATCTGCGGATGCTGGAAATCCAAGCAACACACACAAAATGCTGGAGGAACTCAAAAGGCCAGGCAGCATCTATAGAAAAGAGTACAGTCGATGTTTCGAGGCAAGACCCTTCATCGGGTCTGGAAAAAATAAAGATGAGGAGTCAGAATAAGAAAGTGGGGGGAGGGGTGAAATAAAGAGCTGGGAAGTTGCTTGATGAAAGAGATACAGGGCTGTAGAAGGGGACTCTAATAGGAGAGGACAGAAAGCCATCGAAGAAAGGAAAGGAGGGGTGCAGCGAGGTGATGAGCAGGTAAGAAGGTAAGGTGAAGGAGAGGGGGGCACTACTGCAAGTTTGAGAAATTAATGTTCATGCCATGAGGTTGGAGGCTACCCAGACAGAATATAAGGTGTTGTTTCTTCAACCTGAGTGTGGCCTCATCGCGACAGTAGAGGAGGCCATGGACTGACATGTCGGAATGGGAAGTAGAATTAAAATAGGTGGCCACTGGGAGATCCTGCTTTTTCTGGCGGATGGAGCGTAGGTGGTCAGCGAAGCAGTCTCCCAATCTGCATCAGGTCTCCCCAATATACAGGAAGCCACACTGGGAGCATCAGATACAATAGATGACCCGAACATACTCACAGGTGAAGTGTTGCCTCGCCTGGAAGGAGTGCTTGGAGTCTTGAGTGGTAGTGAGGGAGGAAGTGTAGGAGCAGGTGTAGCAGTTGTTCTGCTTGCAAGGAAATCTTTCTGCTTTCCACAGGGATTGCTCCCTTCACGACTCCCTTGTCCATTCATCCCTCCCCACTGTTCTCCCTTCTGGCACTTACCCTTGCAAGCGGAACAAGTGCTACACCTGCCCCTACACTTCCTCTCTTTCTCTACCAATCAGGGCCCCAAACAGTCCTCCTTAATGGCATAATGGCAAATTATAAGCCAATGTCACAATTGCTTCCCCATAGAAGGTGGTACTCCTTGTTTCTATGATTCCAGACTTCTCACGATCTTTAAAGTTTATAGATTTTTAAAAAAATTCTCACAGTTTGTTGACCGTTTCTAATTTCCTCAAACCAAATTGATTAGAAGTAGTCACTGTAATGTTGAAATTGCCGCAATTGTTATGTGACATTTCTCAACAATATGACAAAATCAGATAATTATCCGCATTTTTGCAACATTCTGATCAGCTTTGTAGTTTTTTGTTTATCGTTAATTACCTTGGTGACTTTTTCTTGCAGTTATTCATTAGGATAAGCCTAAGTCTCTCTATATTTACAATATACTAAAGCTGTTTGTTATCTTTTATTTTTATAGTTATATTTCAGGCACTTTTAAAGACTTTATATTTCTTGTTTTTTGCAATCTGCTTGATAACATTCTTATCTCCAGACTTTCTGTGGAGAGACCATTAATCAACTGTGGCTCAGTATGGTTAGCACCTTTTCATTCAGATATCTGCCTGTGATAAAAACTGGAATAAATTAAAGTCAGAATAATATGTATTTGTTTGGGCAATGCTACTTCCAATTTGAGGACTATAATATGTTATGTTATTCAAATGTACTTTGGGATGTTAATTCATTTTCCTAAAAATAATTTCTCCATCTACTATGCACATGAACATATTTGAATCTCACTTAAATAAGCAATATGCATGTTTTAATCTGGTGGGTAGTTAGGAAACAACGGAGGCAGTTATTTCTTTGTTTTGACCCCATGCCTGTGTATTAAAAGATGGCCTGTTTCCTATGACAAAGAATTGCCTTATTCTACCTTGCTTCATCACATCTGCTACTAAAACCTATCTTTACTAGCTGGTTTCAATCTTTCTGTTCTATGTAAAACTCTGCTGCTCATGTTCAAACTTCAGTGTGTGCTTCATGACACACTGGTTTTCATTTAAGCAATGCCTCATTTTAATATGTTGTTCCTCTCCACACCTTGTGGCACATCGAGCGGCAACCTGTACCATTCGTTAGCATTTGTCTGTTTTTTTTTTAACGAGGCCAAGTTGCTAGCTCGATAATCAACCCAGCACAGATGGAAAGTGTGCAAAGAGCCGGCCGTATTCGAAGCCTGGACCACTTGCTGGAAGTCCAGTGCAGATGCCTCTACACCAACAACTGGCTTTCAATTTAATATACTCGGCCTTTGCAAATCCCACCATGGTCCCAAACACCTCTATCCGTTATAGCTTTTCAACAGTATCTTGCACAACTCAGGTGACTGCCTTGCAGCTTCAGTGACCAGGTTGAAACCTGACATACGAAGTTTATAATTTTCCCCTTTTCCCACTGTCCATTTTCACCCACATGTCAAAAATGTGCAGATTGATAGGTTAATTAGCCCATTAAATTGCCCCTAGTGTGTTGGTGAGTGGAAGTATAATGGAGAGTTAATGTGAATGTGGGGAAAAAAATTGGATTATTGAAGGATTATGGTTAAAAAGGATTTGGCGTCAAGTATGAAGAACCTGTTTCCATACAATTGATTTGATGACTGTGATTCACTATAGAAATATAAAGAAATTAGACATAAACAGTGGCCATTTTATTAGGTACTGACGATACAACCATTGTTGGTAGAATCTCAGGTGGTGACAAAAGGGTATGCAGGAATGAGATATGCCAAATAGCTGCAGCAACAGCCTGGCACTCAACGTCAGTAAGACGAAAGAGCTGATTGTGGGCTTCAGGGAGGGTAAGGCGAAGGAACACATTCTAGAGGGATCAGAAGTGGAGTGAGTGTGCAGTTTCAAGTTCCTGGGTGTCAAGATCTCTAAGGATCTAACCTGGTCCCAATATAGCGATGTAGTTATAAAGAAGGCAAGACAGCGGCTATACTTTATTAGGAGTTTGAAGAGATTTGGCATGTCAACAAACACATTCAGAAACTTCTATAGTTGTACTGTGGAGAGCTTCTGACAGGATGCATCACTGTCTGGTATGGTAGGGCTACTGCACAGGACCAAAAGAAGCTGCAGAGAGTTGTAAATCTAGTCATCTCCATCTTGGGTACTAGCCTACAAAGAACGCAGGACATCTTTAGAGAACGGTGTCTCAGAAAGGCAGCATCCATTATTAAGGACCTCCAGCACCCAGCACCTCCATGCCCTTTTCTCACTGTTACCATCAGGTAGGAGGTGCAGAAGCCTGAAGGCACACACTCAGTGATTCAGGGACAGCTTCTTCCCCTCTGCCATCCGATTCCTAAACAGACACTGAACTGGTGACCACTACCTCACTTTTTTAATATAAAATTTATTTCTGTGTTTTGCACGATTTTAATCTATTCAATATACGTATACTATAATTGTTTTGTTATTATTATTTGATTTATTATTATTTTCTCTTCTATATCATGTATTGCATTGGACTGCTGTTGCTAAGTTAACAAATTTCATGTCACATGCCGGTGATAATAAATCTGATTCTGATTCTGACCTTGTATTCTGTCTGGGTACCCTCCATGAATATTGATTTCTCCTTTCGGTAAACAAATTTCCCCTGCCCCTTTCTCTATTCCCTACTCTGAACTTCTACTTCTTCTCACCTACCTCTTACTTCCCCCTAGGTCCACCCCTCTTTTCCTTTCTCTTATGGTCCACTCTCCTCTCCTATCAGATTCTTTCTTCTCCAGTCCTTGACCTTTCCCACTCACCTGGCTTCACCTATCATGTTCTAGCTAGCATCTTTCCCCTCCCATACTCACCTTTTTATTCTGACATCTAGCCCCTTTCTTCTCAGCCCTTTTCAGGTCTTGGCCTGAAATGTCAACTGCTTATTCATTTCCATAGATGCTGCCTGACCTGCTGAGTTCTTCCAGCATTTTGTGTTTGTTGCTCCCTATAGCATGTATTCCTTTCCTCTATTATGCCATTAATAATGCACAAAGTATTTGTTTAATAAAGCTCCTGTGAAATATCTGAGGATGATTTTGCAAAAGGAGTTAAAAATGGAAAGATTGAAAAAAGGAGGAGGAATATACTATTTGGCTCTGAATGGAGGTCCAGCCATGATTGTGAAGCATAGTCCAGTTGAACCATTCAAAACAATTATCATGGCTTATCATCCACTAACAGTCCCCCTTGGTGGCGTAATAATATCAGTGCCGGACTCTGGAGCGAAGGTTCCCGAGTTCGAATCCAAGTCGGGTTGAGCGTCGCGCTAGCAACTCGGCCTCGTAAAAACAAGAATAGCTTGCTACGGAAACACCATCATGACAGTGCCCCGATAACTCCACTGTCGAGTTAAAGGCTATTCTTCTTCTATTATCCACTAAAGTACTCTATTCTTGCTTTCTCCCTATATCCCTTAATAAGTTTCATATTAAAAAAATACATATACCTCATTTCTGAATATGTTCAATGACTTGATCTCCGTTACCTTTATGACAGACCTCCCTCAATGTGAAAGAATTTCTCCTGATCTCAATTATAAATGACAAATGTTGTGACCATCATTCTGTTGTCTGTAGTTAACAAAAACATTCTCACAATATCGAGTCTAACTTGTCCTGGTAGAATTTTATGGGCTTCTATGAGATCCCCACTTATTCATCCATAGTCTAGTGAATATAGACCTACCTGATCCCATCCCTTCCTGCCATCCCAGATATCAGTCGTGTAAACCTTCCCTGCAATTCCATCAAGGCAAGAACAACCTTCCCCAGGTACAGAGGAATTGCACATGAAACTGCTTCTTCCTTCTCTATTCTTTGGGTTCCATTCTCAGAAAAAACTCTAGCACATTTGTTCAGGATTTTTTCCCTGTCATAAATCCATGCTAATTTTGTCCAAATGCATTAATGCTTTACAAATATACTGCTATATCTTTTATAAAAACTTCTGTGATAGATATTCACTTCTATCCCATGTTTGCTAAGCTTGCTTTCTAAATAGCAGCTGCCATTTGAAAGGTCACAAACACTTGTAAGTAAACATTCAACAATATTTGTTTAACTTCTCTTCCTAAATGGAATTCAGTTTTCAGTTCTTAAAATATAAATGGAAAGCAGCTTAAGTTAAAAAAGCACTCTTTATGGAACAACTTTGCAAATAGGCATTGTATTTTGAAGATGCTTTGTCTGTAAAGAGTCACTGCACCTGCTTTATTAATGTGAAGTATAAGACCATAAGACATAGAGGCAGAATTAGCCTATTTGACCCATTGAATCTGCTCTGCCATTTCATCATGGCTGATCCATTTCTGTCTCAGCCCTCATCTCCTGCCTTCTCTCCATATCCCCTCATGCCCTGACTAATGAAGAATCTATAAACCTGTGCCTTAAATATACCTAATGATTTGGCCTGCACAGCCACTTGTGACGATGAATCCACATATTCACCACACTCTGGCTAAAGAAATTGCTCCTTATCTCCATTCTAAATGGACATCCCTCTATTCTGAGTCTGAGCCCTCTGGTCTTGGACTCCCCCAACATAGGAAACTTCCTCTCCACGTCCACTCTATCGAGGTCTTTAACATTTGATAGGTTTCAATGAGAACCCTCTCCCCTCATTCCACCGAATTCCAGTGGGTACAAGCCCAGAGCCATCAAACACTGCTCATATGACAAGTGTTTCAATCCTGAAATCATTTTCATGAACCTCCTTTGAACCCTCTCCAATGTCAGCACAATCTTTCTTAGATGAGGGGCCCAAAACTGCTCACAGTACTCCAAGTGAGGCCTCACCAGTGCCTTATAAAGCCTCAACATTATGTCTTTGCTTTTATATTCCAGTCCTATCAAAATAAATACTAACATCATATTTGCCTTCCTCACCACCGACTCATCCTGCAAGTTAACTTTTGGGGAACCCTACCTAAGGACTTCCATGCAACACACACGAAATGCTGGAGGAACTCAGTAGGACAAGCAGCATCTATGGAAAGAAGTGCAGTCGACATTTCAGGCCGAAACATCGACTGTACTTTTTTCCCTAGATGCTGCCAGGCCTGCTGAATTCTTCCAGCATTTAGTGTGTGTTGCTCGAATTTCCAGTATCTACAGATATTCTCTTGTTTGTGACAAGGACTTCCAAGTCCTTTTGCCCCTCAGATTTCTGAATTTTCTCTCCATTTAGAAAATGTCTATGCTTTTATTTCTTCTACCAAATTGCATGATCCTGTACTTCCCGATGCAGTATTCCATCTGTCACATCTTTGCCCATTTTCCTAATCTGTCTAAGACCTTCTGTAGCGCCTCTGCTTCCTCAGCACAGCCTGCCCCTCCACCTATCTTCATATCATCCACAAATTTGGCCACACAGCCATCAATTCTGTCATCCAATCATTGAGATATAACATAAAAAGAAGCGGCCCCAACACAGACCCCTGTGGAACACCAGTAGTCATGACAGCTGACCAGAAGAGGCACCCTTTATTCCCACTTTTTGACCCCTGCCAAACAGCTAATGCTCTATCCATGCTAGTTTCTTTCTTGTAATACCAAGGGATCTTATCTTGTTAAGTAGCCTCCTGTGTGGCAACTTGCCGAAGGCCTTCTGAAAATCAAAGTACACAACATCCATCTATTCTCCCTTGTCTATCTTAGAGTTACAGAAAAGTACAGCACAGAAACAGGCACTTTGGCCCATCTACATGCTGAACCATTTAAACTCCCTACTCCCATCAACCCGTACCAGGCCCAGAGCCTTCCATGCCCCTACCATCTATGTACCTATCCAAACTTCTCTTAAACATTGAAGTAGAGCTTGCATGCACCACTTACCTGGTAGCTCACTCCACACTCTCACTTCCTTCTGAGTGAAGAAGTTTCTCCTCATGTTCCCCTTAAATTTTTACCTTTTGCGCTTAATCCATGACCTCAAGTTGTAGTCCCACCCAACATCAGTGGAAGAAGCTTACTTGCATTTACCCTATCCTTACCCCTCGTAATTTTGTATACTTTGATCAAATCTCCTCTCAATCTTCTACTTTCTAAGGAATAAGGTTCTAACCTATTCAATCTTTCCTTATAACTCAGGTCTTCCAGGCCCGGCAACATCCTTGTAAATTTTCTCTGTACTCTTTCAACCTTATTTTACATATTTCCTGTAGGTAGGTGACCAAAACTGCACACAGTACTCCGAATTAGGGCTCACCAGTCTCTTCAACCATTTCAACATAACATCCCATCTCCTGTACTCAGAAGTTTGATTTATGAAGACCAATGTGCCGAAAGCTTTCTTTACAAGCCTGTCTACCTGTAACGTCACTTTCATTGAATTATGGACCTATATTCCCAGATCCCTTTGTTCTACTGCACTCAGTGCCCTACCATTCATCGTATGACTTACCCTGGTCGGCCCTTACTGAAATGAAACACCTCATACTTGTCTGCATTAAATTCCATCTGCCATTTGTCAACCCATTTTTCCCAGCTGATGCAGATCTCGCTGCAAGCCACAATAGCCTTCCTCATTGTCTACTACACCCCCAATCTTGGTGTCATTTGCAAATTTGTTGATCCATTTAATCCCATTATCATCCAGATTGCTGATATACTTGTTAAACAACAAAGAACCCAGCACTGATCCCTGCTGCACTCCTCTAGTCACAGGCCTCCCACGAGGATATTAGTCCCCTTCCAATTCAGGTGCAAACCATCTCTTCTGTACAGGTCCCACCTTCCCTGGAAGAGAGCCGAACTATCCAAAATTCTTATGCCCTCCTCCAACACCAACGCTTTAGCCACATATTAAACTGTATTATCTTCCTATTTCTGGCCTCACTAGCACATAGCATGGGTAAGAATCCTGAGATCACAACTCTGGAGGCCCTGCCCTTTAACTTAGCAACTGCCTCTCTGAACTCACTTTGCAGGACTTTGTCGCCCACTCTACCTGTATCATTGATACCTACATGGACCACAACCTCTCATTGTTCACCCTCCCACTTGAGAATGCTGAGGACTCGATCTGAGGTGCCCTGGACCCTGGCACCCAGGAAGCAACATACCATCAGGGAATCTTATTTACATCCACAGATCCTCTTTTCTGTTCCCCTATCACCACAGTTCACCTCTTCTTCCTCACTCCCCCTTCACTTCTGAGTTACAAAGCCAGATTCAGTGCCAGAGACCTGACCACTGTGAATTTCCTCTGCTAGGTCATTTCCCCACCCTTGTCCCCAACAGTATCCAAAGTGGTCTACCTGTTGTGAGAAGAATAGCGCAGGGGTATTCTGCACTGGCTATTTAATCCCTTTTCCCCTTTCTGTGTCCTGCACCTTCGGAGTAACTACCTCTCTGTAGGTCCTATTTATCACCCCTTCAGTCTTCCAAATGATCTGGGGTTCATCTAATTTCAGCTCCAACTCCTTAATGTGTAGTGTTAAAGCTGCAACTGGATGCACTTCTTGCTGTTGTGATCATCAGGAAAATTGGAGGTCTCCCTTCCTCCCACATCCCACAAGAGGAGTATTCCACTAATGTGCCTGGCATCTCTGCTGTTCTAACTGAGCAAATAATAAACTGCGGGGGAGAAAAAAGCCTCTACCTACAACTTTTTTTTTACCTTCTCTGACTCTTGAAGAGTGGAAGCCTAAAAATCTCCACTCTAACACTGATCACTTTAACCATGGCAGTTCTGCTTGCCCAGCCTTACTTAAATTTCTTCTTGCCAATCAATTCCAAACACTGATTGGCCACTGTTGAAAGCTGCAAACTGCTGCAACTCACTGCCTTTTCTACTCAATCGGTGAACCTGAGTGAGCTCCGTCTTCTCAGGCTTCTCATTTCCGATTGGCCACTGTTCAAAGCTTGTTATCCTGCTTGTTATTTCTTCAAAGAATGCCAACATATTTGTCAGGCAAGATTTTCCCTTAAGTAAACCATGCTGACTTTGGCCTATTTTATCATGTGCCTCTAAGTACCAGGAAACCATATCCTTAACAATCGACTCCAATGTCTTCCCAACCACTGAGGTCAGACTAACTCACCTATAATTTCCTTTCTTCTGCTTCTGTCCCTTCTTGAAGAGTGGAGTGGTATTTGCAATTTCCTGTTCCTCTGGAACCATGCTATAGTCCATTGACTCTTTAAAGATCATTACTAATGCCTCCACAATCTCTTCGGCCACCTTTTTGAGAACCTTGGGGTGTAGACCATCTGGTCCAGGTGGCTTATCTGCCTTCAGACCATTCAGTTTCCCAAGCACCTTCTCCTTCATAATGGCAACTTCACTCACTTCTGCCCCTTGGCACACTTGAACTTCCAGCATGCTGCTAGTACATTCCAGAGTGAAGACTGATGCAAAATACTTCAGTTCATCTGCCATTTCCTTGTCCCCCATTACTACTCTCCAGCATAATTTTCCAGCATTCCGATATCTACTCTCTCCTCTCTTTTACACTTTATATATCTGAAGAAACTTTTGGTATCCTCTTTAATATTATTGCCTAGTTTACCTTTGTATTTCGTCTTTTCTTTCTTTATGACTTTTTCAGTTGTCTTCTATTGGTTTTTAAAAACTTTCCAATCCTCTATAAGACAATGGGTTGTTTCAAACAGATAAGTTGACTTTTAAGTTGCTTAGTTCAAGGTAGCTTGCAGAACCAGACGGATAATATAATTAATCATTTCAATAACTAATGTGTTTATAGTTGAGAGTTCTGTATACAGTACTCAGAACTTCACTTTACAGCATTAATGGCAGCTAGCTAAGATCCATGTTTTAAAAAAATTGCTTTTACACCGCTTTTGTTAATAGGATATTTGAGGAAATATCACATGCTTGTGAAGGCTGGAAAGTCTATAAATATAGAGAGCCGTTTAGGCTTATTAGAAATGAGGTGAAGACCATCAAGGCTATGAAAGGAACACAGGATAAACAAGTTTCTTCGGTTTCTGCGATGGCAGCTTGTTTGTTTGCATCTTTGGTATGTCTTTTTGCTTTACAGATATTGTACTTGTTTTTTGGAAATCCTTAATCCTTATGGTTGAGAAACACTTTGTGCTTTGGAAGTGGTTTGTAAGTGGGATATGTTTAAAATAGAAATCACCTGTGAGTTTTAAGAATGTGTGGATTTAAACATGTATCACTGTAAATAAATGATCTGTGTTTTGAAATAATTTGTTAGGAGAGAGGACCCACCATTCAAATAGTGGGTATTGGCAGCTAAACTCACCATGTAGAATAAACTGGGAAGAAAACTGGTCTTTGAGGTTTGGGTAGTTACAGTATAATCTCCTTTTAGTGAGAGTAATTGTGGCTATTCATATCCTATAGGACTTAAAGTCTTCATCTGAGTTTAGAACTTTCAACAAGCCCAATACCATCACACTCAAAGAAATTTCCTGATTCCCTATTTTTTGATTACTAGTTCCTGGCTATTTTTTTGTTATTTTTTAAGTGATCTTACATTTGCCCCCCTCCAATCATTATAAAGTGCTTTAGTTTCTGTATAATTTTATATCCATTATTTCTTGGGCTTGTTCTTTTAACACTCTTACATGCAGATCGGATTTGGAAGATTTGCAGGTCTTTAGCATCATTAATTTCCCTTGCACTGTTGCTTTACTGATACTATTTTCATTCAATTCTTCCCTTTCTCTAAAACCTTGGATCCTTAATATCTCTGGAGGTTATATGTGTGAGGAAACAAAACTGAAGTATTTCGTATTGAATCGTTCAGCTATTTCTTTATTCCCAAGTATTATTCCGCTATTTCTGACTTTAGAGAACCTGTAGTTGGGAAGTGATCAGCAGTAGAAATCCTGGCTAATTTTCCTTTCTTTGAATGTATTCCTCTGTATTCTCACCATCCCATTATCTCACCATTTGGGGTGGCAAAACAAACTTGTAACTGAAGATGATGTACCGCTAAGTTCATTCAACATATGATGAAATTGCCATTTAGTTCAAGTGAAAAATCATAGTTAGAACATAGATCATTGAAGAGTACAGCATAGGAGCAAGCCATTTGGCCCATAATATTCTGCTGAGCCAATTAAATTAGTAATCAAGTGGCCAATTAAACTAATCTCTTCTGCCTGCACAATGTCTATGTACTTCCATTATCCTCACATTCATGTGTCTTTCTAAACCTCTCTAATGTGTCTGCCCTTACAACCAACCTAGCAACACATTCCAGGCATCCACCACTCTCTTTTATAGTGTAAAACCTTGACTTAGCTATAATTGCACTGACGTGAGTTTAAGCATTTAATCTGCAAATATTTGCCTAAGTGTACTATGCTATAACATTGCAAAACTTAGAAATGATACTCAGGGTTTATACTTTAGTCCCATTAGCCTTATTTGGTCATTGATCGGATAATCTATTCAATATCCACACGAGGAAGATGGAATCATACTTAAGGTTTAGGAAACAAACATCAGGCAGAGCTCTTAAAAATTAAGGTAGCCAGGAAAAAGCTAAAGCAGGGACTGGGGAGAGGTAGATAGGGGCATGAGAAGGCAGTGACCAGTAGGATCAAGGAGAATCCCATGAACGTGAAGAGCAGGACGATGACAAGCAACAGTAAGACTGTTTAGGGACAAAGGGAAAAACATGTGCCTGAAGGTTGAGAAAGTAGGGGAAGTCCTTAATGAATGCTTTAGTGCTGGTCCAAGCAGAGGGACTTTGATGAATGTGAAGTCAGCACAGAACAAGTTACTATGCTGGAACATGTAGAGCACCTGAGAAGCAGTAGCTTAGATAAGTCCCTGGGGCGAGTTGGGATATACCTCATGTTACCAAGGGAAGCGAGGGAAGAGATTGCTGACACATTGATGATGATCTTTGCTTCCTCCTTGGCCAGAGAAGTACCAGAGAACTGGAGGATGGCTAAAGTTGTTCTGTTGTTCAAGAAAGGTCATAAGGCAGGTGTCCCCAACCTTTTTTGCACCGCGGACCGGTTTAATATTGATGATATTCTTGCGGACCAGCTGACAGTGGGGGGGGGGATGGGGGGGTTGGTGTTCAAGTTCAACAGTGCGTGACAGGGAATGAGGAAAGGTGCAGCTGACTCATATCATTTCATATCGCCAAATCATAACGTTTCCTCGTGGCCAGGTGGTTAGGGACCACTCTCACAAGGGATTCTTAAGTCAGTGGTGGTCAAACAATTAGAGAAAATTCTTAGAAGCAGCATTTGGAGAGTCATAGTAATACAGGTGTCCCCCGCTTTTTGAACGTTCGCTTTACGAAACCTCACTGTTATGAAAGACCTACATTAGTTCCCTGTTTTCGCTAACAGAAGATGTTTTCACTGTTATGAAAAAAAGCAGCGCACAAAAAAAAGATCAGCGTACGCCCTGAGCAGCCTCTTTCCCCCGGATTCAGAACTGCATTCTCGCCGGCATTGCTTAAACACGTGCCTATGAGCATCTGTTAGCAGGATGAGTTCTAAGGTATCGGAAAAGCCTAAAAAAACTCGTAAGGGTGTTACACTTAGTGTAAAACTAGACATAATTAAGCATTTCGATCGTGGTGAACGAAGTAAGGACAAAGTGAGTTTGGCTTGTGGAAGTTGACGAAGATGATGTTGAAGAGGTTTTGGCATCTCATGACCAAGAACTGATAGATGAAGAGCTGATGCAATTGGAAGAGGAAAGAATAACAATCAAAACCAAATGAGTAATGATAAAGTACGACTTTAATTTTGAAAGGGTACGTCGGTTTAGGGCATATTTGCAAGATGGTTTGAGTCCTTACAAAGAACTGTATGATAGAAAAATGTGCGAGGCTCAGCAGTCAAGCATACTGTCGTTTTTCAAGACTTCCACATCAGCCACAGCAGACGATGAACCTTGACCTTTGACATCGAGGCAGGCAGAGATAGAAGAAGATGACCTGCCTGCCCTAATGGAAACAGACGACGATGAGATGACACCCCAGTGTCCCACCACCCCAACCCCCAGGCTGCGGACAGATACCGATTCGCGGAGAATGCAGTGGTAGCCGGGAGACACACAACACATCTTTAAGAAAAAAAACAAAATAAACATGCTAATTAATTAGGTGCCAGCTGGCACGTAAATGTCAGCCAGATCAGAGGCAATTGCCGATTGCATCGCCTCTGATCTGGGCCGACTATTACGTGCCGGGCGGCACCTAATTAATTAGCATGTTTATTTTGGCTTTTTTCTTAAAGATGTGCTGTGTGCCTCCCGGCTACCGCTGTACCACTGCATGCTTCGCGGATCGGTATCGGTTCACTGCCCGGAGGTTGGGGGCCACTGCACCACCCTAACCTGCAACGACTCAGCCAAACACACCAATGTCAGTGTGCTCTGCGCTGTCTTCCCGATTCCGGTAAGTGAACATACATTATTTCTACTTTATATCGGCTGTGTATTTTTACATGTTATTTGGTATGATTTGGCAGCTTCATAGTTTAAAGGTTACTGGAGAGCGCTTGCACCATGTTTTTGCTGAGAGCGCTTGCATGAGATTTTCACTACGGAGAACAGTTCAGGCAATGATTGTGGGAGAGTATTTCTACTTTATATAGGCTGTGTATTTATCATATCATTCCTGCTATTACTATATGTTACTGTTATTTTAGGTTTTATGTGTTATTTGGCATGATTTGGTAGGTTATTTTTAGGTCTGTGAACGCTCACAAAATTTTCCCATATAAGTAAATGGTAATTGCTTCTTTGCTTTACAACATTTCGGCTTACGAACCATTTCGTAGGAACGCTCTACCTTCGCATGGCGGGGGAAACCTGTATTAGGGATAGTCAGCATGGCTTTGTGAGAGGCACGCCATGCCTCATGAGCCTAATTGAGTTTTGAGGAGGTGACAAAACAAATTGACAAAGGTAGAGTGGCAGGTGTAGTATATATGGATTTTAGTAAAGTGTTTCACGAAGTTTCGCATTGTAGGCTCATTCAGAAAGTCAAGAGGCATGCGATCTAGGGAAATCTGGCTGCATGGTTATTGAATTAGTTTGCCCACAGAAGGCAGAGTGGTATTGTACTAGACAAAGTGTATTCTGCCTGGTAGTCCATGCAGGGATCTTTTCTGAGATCCTTGCTGTCTGTGGTTTTTGTAAATGACTTAGGTGAGGAACAGGAAGAGTGGGTTAGTAAATTTGCAGATGACACAATGGTGGGAGGTGTTGTGGATAATGAAAAATGTTGTAGGTTACAACAGGATGTAGACAGAATGCAGGATTAGGCAGAGAAATGGTAGATGGAGTTCAATCTGTATAAGTGTGAAATGATACACTTTGGAAGATCAAATGAAGGTGGAATACAAAGTTAATGGCAGGATTCTCAGTACTGTGGAGGAATAGAGTGATATAGAACATAGAATAGTACAGCACATTACAGGCCCTTTGGCCCACAATGTTGTGCTGACCCTCAAACCCTGCCTCCCATATAACCCCCCACCTTAAATTCCTCCATATACCTGTCTAGTAGTCTCTTAAACTTCACTAGTGTATCTGCCTCCACCACTGACTCAGGCAGTGCATTCCACGCACCAACCACTCTCTGAGTAAAAAACCTTCCTCTAATATCCCCCTTGAACTTCCCACCCCTTACCTTAAAGCCATGTCCTCCTGTATTGAGCAGTGGTGCCCTGGGGAAGAGGCGCTGGCTATCCACTCTTAATGTTCCTCTTATTATCTTGTATACCTCTGTCATGTCTCCTCTCATTCTCCTTCTCTCGAAAGAGTAAAACCCTAGCTCCCTTAATCTTTGATCATAATGCATACTCTCTAAACCATGCAGCATCCTGGTAAATCTCCTCTGTACCCTTTCCAATGCTTCCACATCCTTCCTATAGTGAGGCGACCAGAACTGCACACAGTACTCCAAGTGTGGCCTAACCAGAGTTTTATAGAGCTGCATCATTACATCGCAACTCTTAAACTCTATCCCTCGACTTATGAAAGCTAACACCCCATAAGCTTTCTTAGCTACCCTATCTACCTGTGAGGCAACTTTCAGGGATCTGTGGACATATACCCCGAGATCCCTCTGCTCCTCCACACTACCAAGTATCCTGCCATTTACTTTGTACTCTGCCTTGGAGTTTGTCCTTCCAAAGTGTACCACCTCACACTTCTCCGGGTTGAACTCCATCTGCCACTTCTCAGCCCACTTCTGCATCCTATCAATGTCTCTCTGCAATCTTTGACAATCCTCTACACTATCTACAACACCACCAACCTTTGTGTCATCTGCAAACTTGCCAACCCACCCTTCTACCCCCACATCCAGGTCGTTAATAAAAATCACGAAAAGTAGAGGTCCCAGAACAGATCCTTGTGGGACACCACTAGTCACAAACCTCCAATCTGAATGTACTCCCTCCACCATGACCCTCTACCTTTTGCAGGCAAGCCAATTCTGAATCCACCTGGCCAAACTTCCCTGGATCCCATGCCTTCTGACTTTCTGAATAAGCCTACCGTGTGGAACCTTGTCAAATGCCTTACTAAAATCCATAGAGATCACATCCACTGCACTACCATCATCTATATGCCTGGTCACCTCCTCAAAGAACTCTATCAGGCTTGTTAGACACGATCTGCCCTTCACAAAGCCATGCTGACTGTCTCTGATCAGACCATGATTCTCCAAATGCCCATAGATCCTATCTCTAAGAATCTTTTCCAACAGCTTTCCCACCACAAGACGTAAGGCTCACTGGTCTATAATTACCTGGACTATCCCTACTACCTTTTTTGAACAAGGGGACAACATTCACCTCCCTCCAATCCTGCGGTACCATTCCCGTGGACAACGAGGACATAAAGTTCCTAGCCAGAGGCTCAGCAATCTCTTCCCTCGCCTCGTGGAGCAGCCTGGGGAATATTCCGTCAGGCCCCGGGGACTTCTCCGTTCTAATATATTTTAACAACTCCAACACATCCTCTCCCTTAATATCAACATGCTCCAGAACATCAACCTCACTCATATTGTCCTCACCATCATCAAGTTCCCGCTCATTGGTGAATACCGAAGAGAAGTATTCATTGAGGACCTCGCTCACTTCCACAGCCTCCAGGCACATCTTCCCACCTTTATCTCTAATCGGTCCTACTTTCACTCCTGCCATCCTTTTTTTCTTCACATAATTGAAGAATGCCTTGGGGTTTTCCTTTACCCTACTCGCCAAGGCCTTCTCATGCCCCCTTCTTGCTCTTCTCAGCCTCTTCTTAAGCTCCTTTCTTGCTTCCCTATATTCCTCAATAGACCCATCTGATCCTTGCTTCCTAAACCTCATGTATACTGCCTTCTTCCACCTGACTAGATTTTCCACCTCACTTGTCACCCATGGTTCCTTCACCCCACCATTCTTTATCTTCCTCACCGTGACAAATTTATCCCTAACATCCTGCAAGAGATCTCTAAGCATCGACCACATGTCCATAGTACATTTCCCTGCAAAAACATCATCCCAATTCACACCTGCAAGTTCTAGCCTTATAGCCTCATAATTTGCCCTTCCCCAATTAAAAATTTTCCTGTCCTCTCTGATTCTATCCTTTTCCATGGTAATGCTAAAGGCCAGGGAGCAGTGGTCACTATCCCCCAGATGCTCACCCACTGAGAGATCTGTGACGTGACCCGGTTCATTACCTAGTACTAGATCTAGTATGGCATTCCCCCTAGTCCGCCTGTCCACATACTATGACAGGAATCCATCCTGGACACACTTAACAAATTCTGCCCCATCTAAACCCTTGGAACTAATCAGGTGCCAATTAATATTAGGGAAGTTAAAGTCACCCATGATAACAACCCTGTTATAGTCATAGTCATAGTCATACTTTATTAATCCCGGGGGAAATTTGTTTTTTGTTACAGTTGCTCCATAAATAATAAATAGTAATAGAACCATAATTAGTTAAATAGTAATATGTAAATTATGCCAGTAAATTATGAAATAAGTCCAGGACCAGCCTATTGGCTCAGGATGTCTGACCCTCCAAGGGAGGAGTTGTAAAGTTTGATGGCCACAGGCAGGAATGACTTCCTATGACGTTCAGTGTTACATCTCAGTGGAATGAGTCTCTGGCTGAATGTACTCCTGTGTCCACCCAGTACATTATGTAGTGGATGGGAGACATTGACCAAGATGGCATGCAACTTAGACAGCATCCTCTTTTCAGACACCACCGTGAGAGAGTCCAGTTCCATTCCCACAACATCACTGGCCTTACGAATGAGTTTGTTGATTCTGTTGGTGTCTGCCACCCTCAGCCTGCTGCCCTAGCACACAACAGCAAACATGATAGCACTGGCCACCACAGACTTGTAGAACATCCTCAGCGTCGTCCGGCAGATGTTAAAAGACCTGTCGCCTCAGGAAATAGAGACGGCTCTGACCCTTCTTGTAGACAGCCTCAGTGTTCTTTGACCTGTCCAGTTTATTGTCAATACGTACCCCCAGGTATTTGTAATCCTCCACCATGTCCACACTGACCCCCTTGATGGAAACAGGGGTCACCGGTACCTCAGGTCTACCACCAGCTCCTTAGTCTTTTTCACATTAAGCTGCAGATAGTTCTGCTCACACCATGTGACAAAGTTTCCTACCAAAGTTTATTTTTACACCTTTCCAAAATCTGCCTCCCAATCTGCTCCTCTGTATCTCTGCTGCTACCGGGGGCTTATAGAATATCCCCAGTAGAGTAACTGCTCCCTTCCTGTTCCTGACTTCCACCCATACTGACTCAAAAGAGGATCCTGCTACATTACCCACCCTTTCTGTAGCTGTAATAGTATCCCTGACCAGTAATGCCACCCCTCCTCCCCTTTTCCCCCCTCTCTATCCCTTCTAAAACACTGAAATCCAGGAATATTGAGAATCCATTCCTGCCCTAGTGCCAGCCAAATTTCTGTAATGGCCACTACATCATAATTCCATGTATGTATCCAAGCTCTCAGTTCATCACTTTTGTTCCTGATGCTTCTTGCATTGAGGTACACACACTTCAGCCCTTCTACCTTACTACCTTTACACCGTTTATTCTGCTTCTCTTTCCTCAAAGCCTCTCTATATGTTAGATCTGGTTTTACTCCATGCACTTCTTTCACTGCTCTATCACTCTGGGTCCCATCCCCCTCTCAAATTAGATGGAGGTGTCCATGTCCGTAGATCACTCAAAGCTGCTGCACAAGATGATTGGATGGTTAAGAACACATATGTTAAGCTGGCTTTTATTAGTAGAGGATTGAGGTCCAAGAGCAGTGAGATAATGTTGCAGCTCTATAAACTCTGGTTAGAGTTTGAGGTATCACAACCAGAACTAAACACCTCATTATAGAAAGGATGTGGAAGTTTTAGAGAGGGTGCAGTGGAGATTGACCGGGATGCTGCCTGGATTAGAGGACATACCTAGTGAACATTTGCATGAACTAGCACCTGTCTCTTTAGAGCAACGGACGATGAAAGGCAACTTGATAGGTGTGTGTAAGATTCTTAGGCAGAATCCTTATCCCAGGGCGGCAGTGGCCAATCCCAGAGGATTTCCTTTTAAGGTAAGTGGTGGAAAGCTGAGGGAGATGTCGAAGGTAGTTTTCTTCCAAACACAGTGGTAGGTGTCTAGAACATGATGCCTGGAGTGGTAATAGAGGCTCATACAATTGGGATATTTAAAATGTTCTTGGATAGACTCTTGGATGTAAGAAAAATGAAAGGTTATGGGCTGTGTAGGAAGAAAAGGTTAGACTGATCATGGAGCAGGTCAGCACAACATCATGGGCAGAAGGGCCTGTACTATTCTGTATTGTTCTATGAATATAGCAGGAGAATGGGGTTGAGAGGGATATTAAATTAGCCGTGATAAAATGGCAAAGCAGACTCGATGGGCCGAATAGCTTAATTCTGTTCCTATGTTTTATGAATATAAACAATCGTAAGTTGTAATAAAGGTTGTAAGTGTTATTAACAGTGCTCCAATTGCACATCCTTTTTGAGAATTTTAAGTGATGCCGTTTAAAACAATATATTCTTACCCTAACTGTGTTCTTTGTACTTGCATAAAAGTACATTCCGTAAATGTAGGCAGCAGGAAGTTTTTAAATTTTCACTTGGATTATGTTTTTAATATTAATCAGCATCTTCTAAATTAAATATAGAACAGGCAAATTGTGAAAATATTCTTGGAAATGTATGATTCAAGATTGTTTTTGCACATAGTTCCCTATATAGAGACGGAGGAAATTGTGTTACATCATTATTTTAAGCCGCACTGTACTCTACTGAGTGTTAATACAAGTTGGTAGATTTGAGTAACTTCATTTTGCTACAGTTCACTGTGATTTGCACAGCTGACAGTTTATTATTGTTACATGTACCAAGGTACAGTGGAAAAGCTTTGCTTGCATGCCATCATACAGATCATTTCATCACACCAGTGCATTTGAGGTATTACAAGGGTAAAACAATAATAGAGTACAGAATATATATGTTAAAATAACAGAGAAAGTGCAGTGCAGGCAGAAAATAAGGTACAAGATCAGGATGAGGTAGATTGTGAGGGCAAGAATCTATCTTGCCTTACTAGAGTACCATTCATTAGTATCACAGTGGAGTGGAAGCTGTCCTTGAGCTTGGTAGTACTTGCTTTCAGGCTTTTGTGTCTTCTGCCTGATGGACGGGTAAGAAGAGAGAATGTGCAGGGTGGGTGGAGTCTTTGATGATACTGTCTGTTTTACCAAAGCAATGAGAAGTGTATACAGAGTCCATGAAGGGGAGGCTATTTTCTGTGACGTTCTGATTTATGTCCACAACTGTCTGCAGTTTCCTGTGGTTTTGGACAGAGCAGTTGCCATATGAAGCTGTAATACATCTGGATAGCTTTCTTTCTGTG
The DNA here is from genome assembly GCF_963921235.1 of Mobula hypostoma. NCBI lineage: Eukaryota > Metazoa > Chordata > Chondrichthyes > Myliobatiformes > Myliobatidae > Mobula > Mobula hypostoma. Next base: position 44,001,987 of record NC_086108.1, read on the forward strand.
GTAAAAATCAGTAAGGGTCAGCGGAGCTTGTTGAATTTCCTTAGCCTGTTGGGAACTTGAGACGCTGGTGAGCTTTCTTAGCTGTAGTGCCTAAGTGATTTGACTGGGGCAAGCTATTGGTAATGTTCATTCTGAGGAACTTCAAGCTCTCAACCATCTCCACCTCAGCACCACTGATGTAGAAAAGAGTTTGTGCATTGCCCCCACCTGATATCAATGACCAGCTGTTTGCCTTGCTGATAATGAGGGAAAGGTTATTGTTATGACACCATGCCATTAGGATAGCTTCCTCCGACTCATTATTATTTAAGATTCAGCCCACCACAGTGGGATCATCTGCAAATGTGTAGATGGCGTTGGAATAGAATCTGGCCATGCAATCATGAATATATAGGGAGTAGAGTAGGAGGCTGAGTATGCAACCTTGTGGGGCACCAGTGTTGAGGATAATTGAGGCAGTGGTCTTGCTGCCTATCCTTACTGATAATGGTCTGTTGGTCAGGATGTCAAGGATCCAATGCAAAGGGACATGTTGAATCTGAGATGAGCTTGCTTGGAATTATGGCATTGAAGGCAGATCTGTTAGTCAATAAATATTGGTCTGATGCACACATCTTTATTATCCAGATGCCTCAGCGATGAGTGTAGAGCCAGAGAGATGGTGTTTGCCATAGAACTGTTTCAGCAGCAGGTGAATTGCAGTGGGTCGAGTTTGCCTGGGAGGCTGGAACTGATGAGTGTCATTACTAGCCTCTTGAAGCAGTTCATGATGGTGGATGTCAAAGTCAAAGCAAGACAGTCATTAAGGAACATTATCTTATTTTTCTTTGGCACTGGAATGATAATGGTCTTCATAAAACGTATGGGAGCCTAAGGCTGAAGTCACGGGGGGTTAAAAATGTCTACAGAAAAACCTTGTCAGCAGATCTGTGTAAGATCTAAGGACACAACCGGAATTTCATTCAGGCCAGATGCTTTTTATGGTTTCACTCTCCAGAAAACTGATCTGCCATCTGCAATGGTAATTGTTGGTACCGTTACTCTGGAGGCTGCTGGGGTGGGTGGCAACATTTCATTCCCTTCTGTTCTAAATGTGCACAGAGTGCATTACAGTAATTAGAAAGAGATGCACTGATATCGGTGACGCTGCCCAACTTTGTTTTGTAGTCCATTTTAGCACGTAAGCCCTACCACAACTGGAGGCTGGTACAGAACTTTATTTGTGGACTGGCATTGTCTCTTGGCACCCCTGATAGCTTTACGAAAGTCGTATTTTGATTTCTTGGAGAAGTCAGCATGACCCTATTTGAACAATGCAGTTTTAGACTTTAGTAGGGGATGGATCTACTAGTTCATCCACGGTTTCCAGTTTTGGAACACCCAGATTGACCTCTTTGTTATGCAAATCTCTACACATTTATAATAAAGTTTGTGCCAGTGGTGACTCATTGTCTGCTGAGTCCTTGAAAATGGACCAGTCTACCATTCAAAGCAATTGCATTGAAGCTCCTTTGTTTCCTCAGACCAGCACTGGCTATACATAATCAGGCATTCGTCCGCTGGGGAGGACCTGTAAATGTGTGAAACCTTGTTTTTCCTTCACACAAAGAAAACATACTGATTCTATTATTTTCAAAGTAGCCCTGATACATCATCCTTACTAATGTATAATGTAGTTTGGAGAAGTTTTGAAAGTCAGGTGAAAGAAGGAAGGCCAGTGAGAGCTGGGGGGTGGTACGGGGAGTAACAACTGGGAGAGAGTGTGACACTTTGTGTGTTTCATTGGATGAGAACCCCTCTGATGGTACATTATGAGACTGTACTTTTCATCCAGTTTATCCTAAAATTAACAGAATGCAGGAACTAGAATAAATGAATTCTTTAGGGATGATTCTTTTGGTTTTTGCTGAGTAGCAAAGTGTACAGTGGATTCCATTTAATTCAGGCATTGGTTAATCAAGGAAGCCATTTATTTGAGACAACTCTTAAAGAACAAAAACTAAATCAAGAAAATAGCCAGGATTCCCTTTATTTGTTTGGGACACTGTGCTGCTTAATTGGCACAGGAGACTGTTGCTGAACTTTTCTAACTAGCATCTGTTACGTGCACTTGTGTGGCTTTTAGACACTACACCTTGCTTAGTGATCAGTTTTTAAATCACTTTGTTTTCAAAAAGGCAGTGACTTTTGACACTGATAGTTGCAAGAAATAAGCATGACACAATTCAGAAGTGTTTTACTCTCTGCGGTTTCAAGCATTCAGGTGTGGAGATGCCAAAAACGGCTGGAAATGAAAATGAAGCAGTTTCACTACTTAAACAATTTAGGAATTATGAAGAATTTGAAGGTATCGACAATCATCTTGAATGTTACAATGATAATGAAGATTTGGAGGATACAGTCATCTAAGCCTTGTATGATCTGCACTAGTTTGTGCTGATTTTGTTTGTTTACAGTCAATCTAAGAACACACAGCATACTTTAGATGAATTCCTCCATCGATACCTATTAGGAACTAATACAGTTTTATTGTACTCTCAAGGTATTAGTAGTGTTCTAATTTGTTCCGTATTTAAATACATAAATTGTTACTCAGTTAAATGACAGTTTGTCTGTTTTTAAACAATTTTTAACTATTTCCATTAAACTTTGGCTAATTGACACAGCCGCTTAATTGGGCCGAAATATAGTGGTCCCGATATGTCCCAGACCCGGAATCTACTGTATTTATATACCTCAATATTTTGAATCACCTAGGTACTACTTGTACTTTCCTTACAGTATGTTTTAATTTTCCAAGTGCTTTACTATCTTAAGGAAAGACGATTACCAAGGTAACTAAAGGGAAAAAATACTGAGAGTTCCAAGAATTTGATGTGTAGTTGTTCTCTCTTGTAATTGGTCAGCTCTTGGGAGAATTGGAACAGGGCACCTTGCTGTCCTTTCAGCTGAAGCCACTATGATATATTAGAGAGATTATCGTATTGGGAATTTGGTCTACTAATCCTACATGTGATCACTAAGTGTAAAATTTTCTTTCTACCAGACAGTCAACTTTTTCATTGATTGAGATTCAGCTCGGAGTAGGCCCTTCCAGCCCTTCGAGCTACATTGTCCAGCAATCCCCCTGTTTAATGCGATAGCCTAATTACAGGAGAATCAACCTACCAACCAGTCTGTCTTTGGACTGTGGGAGGAAACCAGAGCACCCAGAGGAAGTTTGCTACAATGATGAAGGAGATCATTTGCGAGAGTTTTTTTTTCATCTCTAACTGTATCAGTTTGAGAATTCAAATTGAAGATGAAGATATAGTAAAAAATCAAGCTGCCAGATTTTCGTAAAAGCAGAAAGTTTTATTAAACTGCTGTCACAAAAGAAACTTGCATTCCTCATCCAGTATGGCCACTCCATTCCAGTTCAATGGCAAAGTAACTGTGCTTTGAATTGTATCAAATTGTTGCAGCTGGTCGACAAAGAATGTCATTCTGTCAACATAAATGGGAATTGGCCACAGTCTGGAAATGAGTTAAAAATCTAATTTGAGGTGGATATAGAGGGGAATGTTATCAAAATAAATCAGAAGGTCAAATTTGAATTATTTGTATGTTAACAATTAGAAATCTGACCTTGAGCCTTTTGCAATATTTACATCATTTTAATATTCTCCATTGTGAACAGGAATATATTTTTATAGTGGTGTATATATCATTAGAGGAAAGTATTTCCTGTCCGTCACTTTTTGAAATTGGTTTATAATTTTGTTCATATATTTTTCTTCTTGTTGCATATGCACTTCACTTCACTCCCACGTTAATATCAGTGTTTATGCTTAACACATATCTCCTTGTGCCCTCATGTATCTAACCACATTATCACATGCAGCTGTTCCTTTTACCCTCGTGTTTACCTGGAACACATGCAGCTGTTCCTTTTACCCTCATGTTTACCTACCCCGTAAATGCACCGGTGGAGTTTACCTCAACTGTTTTTTTAAATTAAAGTCTAACCACTTTCTAGCCACTTTTATTCTGGATTATTTTGGCAGAATATCTTATTTCTTACTGTATATTTTTATGTAATGCAGCTAAGGAAGTGTCTTCTATTTTCCCTATTGTCATTTATTTGTATCTTAGATATATCTGTGGCCTATCTGTGGATACCTCCTCTTATTTACCCCTCGATCGTGACCTCACTTAGGAGCACCAGGCCATTGTCTCCCACACCATCACCGACTTTATCCGCTCAGGGGATCTCCCATCCACTGCTACTAACCTTACAGTTCCTACACCTCGCACTTCCTGTTTCTACCTCCTACCCAAGATCCACAAACCTGCCTGTCCTGGCCAACCTATTGTCTCAGCTTGCTCCTGCCCCACCGAACTCGTTTCTGCATACCTCGACACGGTTTTATCCCCCCTTGTTCAATCCCTTCCTACCTATGTTCGTGACACTTCTCATGCTCTTAAACTTTTCGATGATTTTAAGTTCCCTGGCCCCCACCGCTTTATTTTCACCATAGATGTCCAGTCCCTATATACTTCCATCCCCCATCAGGAAGGTCTCAAAGCTCTACGCTTCTTTTTGGATTCCAGACCTAATCAGTTCCCCTCTACCATGACTCTGCTCCGTCTAGTGGAATTAGTCCTTACTCTTAATAATTTCTCCTTTGGCTCCTCCCACTTCCTCCAAACTAAAGGTGTAGCTATGGGCACCCGCATGGGTCCCAGCTATGCCTGCCTTTTTGTTGGGTTTGTGGAACAATCTATGTTCCGTGCCTATTCTGGTATCTGTCCCCCACTTTTCCTTCGCTACATCGACGACTGCATTGGCACTGCTTCCTGCACGCATGCAGAGCTCGTTGACTTTATTAACTTTGCCTCCCAACTTTCACCCTGCCCTCAAGTTTACCTGGTCCATTTCCGACACCTCCCTCCCCTTTCTAGATCTTTCTGTCTCTGTCTCTGGAGACAGCTTATCCACTGATGTCTACTATAAGCCTGCTGACTCTCACAGCTATCTGGACTATTCCTCTTCTCTCCCTGTCTCTTGCAAAAACGCCATCCCCTTCTCACAATTCCTCCGTCTCCGCCGCATCTGCTCTCAGGATGAGGCTTTTCATTCTAGGACGAGGGAGATGTTATCCTTTTTTAAAGAAAGGGGCTTCCCTTCCTCCACTATCAACTCTGCTCTTAAATGCATCTCCCCCATTTCATGTACATCTGCTCTCACTTCATCCTCCTGCCACCCCACTAGGAATAGGGTTCCCCTGGTCCTCACCTACCACCCCACCAGCCTCCGGGTCCAACATATTATTCTCCGTGACTTCCGCCACCTCCAACGAGATCCCACCACTAAGCACATCTTTCCCTCCCCCCCCCCCGCTTTCCGCAGGGATCGCTCCCTACACGACTCCCTTGTCCATTCGTCCCCCCCATCCCTCCCCACTGATCTCCCTCCTGGCACTTATCTGTGTAAGCAGAACAAGTGCTACACATGCCCTTACACTTCCTCCCTTACCACCATTCAGGGCCCCAAACAGTCCTTCCAGGTGAGGCGACACTTCACCTGTGAGTCGACTAGGGTGATATTCTGCGTCCGGTGCTCCCGATGTGGCCTTTTATATATTGGCAAGACCCGATGCAGACTGGGAGACCGCTTTGCTGAACACCTACGCTCTGTCCGCCAGAGAAAGCAGGATCTCCCAGCCGCCACACATTTTAACTCCACATCCCATTCCCATTCTGACATGTTTATCCACGGCCTCCTCTACTGTAAAGATGAAGCCACACTCAGGTTGGAGGAACAACACCTTATATTCCGTCTGGGTAGCCTCCAACGTGATGGCATGAACATCGACTTCTCTAACTTCCGCTAATGCCCCACCTCCCCCTCGTACCCCATCTGTTACTTATTTTTATACACACATTCTTTCTCTCACGCTCCTTTTTCTCCCTCTATCCCTCTGAATATACCCCTTGCCCATCCTCTGGTTCTCCCTGCCCCTTGTCTTTCTTCCCAGACCTCCTGTCCCATGATCCTCTCATATCCCTTTTGCCAATCACCTGTCCAGCTCTTGGCTCCATCCCTCCCCCTCCTGTCTTCTCCTATCATTTTGGATCTCCCCCTCCCCCTCCAACTTTCAAATCTCTTACTCACTCTTCCTTCAGTTAGTCCTGACGAAGGGTCTTGGCCTGAAACGTCGACTGTACCTCTTCCTAGAGATGCTGCCTAGCCTGCTGCGTTCATCAGCAACTTTGATGTGTGTTGCTTATATCTGTGGCCTGTAGTTCTAATTCCAACAAGAGGCGTAAACATTTTCTCCGCTACTACCTTTTAAGTTTTTAATAATCTTATTTGAATTATCAGGTCGTGCCTCAGCATTCTCTTCTAAAGAAAGCAATCCCAACCTTTCCAGTTAGAGGGGCAAAAACTTTGTTTTGATATCTTTTTCCAAGAATCAAAGTACATTTGTTATCAAAATATGCGTGCAGTATACAACCCTCTGTCTTCCCCACAGACAGCCATGAAACAAAATAACACTATGGAACCCGTTCAAAGAAAACATCAAACACCCAATGTGCAAAAAAAAAAGAGCATTGCACAAATGGCAAAAATCGAATGAAAACACAGAATATGAAAAAAATCAAACCACAAAGTAATTGGAACAGTCTAGGAATGTTCATTTTAGTTCTGTTTAGCACTGTGTCAGTCATTGACCGCAGGCTGCAGAGCCAGTCTGCCCAGATCAAAATCACACAAAATCGCAATTTTAAAAAAAGGAAATCAGAAAAACATCATAATATGAACTACAGAATCCGATCCACAAACTGCATCAATTAAACCTTGCCCAAGACCCAGGAGTCTGGCTCCATCCTCCGGCAGCACTGAGTGAGGGGGATGAATCTATTTGTACTATTTCCACTACTCCATACTTTTCATGATAAGTGTTATGTTTTGTAACTTCAATACAATAAACTAATCGCAATAAAAGATATGAGTCTGAAATTATGTGAATCTGTTTGTGTTTTTACTTTAAGCGAAGTGTGCATGGTAGTTTCATAACTTCTGCAATTCACTTATTTTTACACAGATACACAACACTTCTCCCTGCTTAGCTATAAACTCCAACTCAACGTAGAATGCACCTCAACTATATACACAATATCCTATACAATACAACTGCTGTACAGACATCCACAGCATAGTAAGTTATAAATTGTCCCATTCAGGCTTAAAGATTTAATCCCTGTGGAGAATATCTTGCTCTTGTGGGATAATGTCTTTCCTGACAAGGGTGGTCACTCTACTTGGCAGGTGAGACTTGTGGCTGTGTCAACAATCTTAGATTCTGGGGCCTGCCCCGTGGTGGTTGTAGGAGTTGACTCTGAGACTGCAGGAAGTGGTTCTGACAGCTCTGGATGTTTCTCTTCTCCTTTTCTTTGCTTCTCTCTCTGGATCTACTTTGACCCTTGCTTTTCTGCTTTTCAGTATCTTGTCTTTCTTCTTCTCACCTTCCTTTTTCTTCTAGTTTCTTGTGGGTATGTCTGAATTTGCTAATTTCTCAAGAAGTTAGGTCTCATTTATCCTCCTCCATTTCTGTAGCACTAATGCCATCCTCTTGTCCATTTTCTTCTTTCTAAGATGTACATCTTGACCTTGGGAAGGTGCATTTAGTTCACTGGAGTATTCTCTTATTAGTCCTTCTATTGTTGCCTTTACGATCAGATCTCTCCTCTTGGTTTCCTCATGCACAACATTATCTGACAAATCATGGTTTTGTATCTCCATTGACTCCTTTCATTTGGCCTTCCATTCATCCAGTTAGGCTTTGGTCTTTGCATCTACTTTTACAAGCAACTTTTTGTCTCCCACTTGATGTTCATACAATAATGCACGCAGGGTAGATTATGGTTCTTTATGCTGACAAAAACAGAATGCTTGCAACTTTATGAAGCTCCTTGAATTCTCTTCCAGCTTAAAACCAAGCGTCATTTCGCAAGTAACTGCCTGATTAACATGCCAGAATCTTTCTCAGATCTGTTACCTACAAAATTATTGTAGTCAGATCACTGGTTTCAAAGGGTTCAAAGAAGGTTCACGAAAATGATTCCAGGAGTGAAATATTACATGAGGAGTGTTTGGTAGCTCTGGGCCTGTACTTGCTGGAATTTAGAAGAATGAAGGGGGATCTCATTGAAGTCTATCCAATGTTGAAAGGCAGAGATAGAGTGGATGTGGGGAGGATGTTACCTATAGTGAGGAAGTCTAGAACCAGAGGGCACAACCCCAGAATAGAGGGATGTCCAATTAGAATGGAGGTGATGAGGAATTTCTTTAGCTAGAAGTTTAGCTCGGTGAATCTGTAGAATTCATTGCATCAGGTGGCTGTGAAGGCCAAGACATTAGATGTATTTAAGGCAGAGGTTGACTTTTTTCGCTTAGTCAAAAGTTACAGGGAGAAGGCGAAGAATCGGATTGAGGGGGAAATGGATCAGCGACGATCAAATGGTGGTGCAGACTCAATGGGCCAAATGGCCTAATTCTGCTCCCATGTCTTATGGTCTGTTTTCCAATCCATATACCTGGCAATTGGGACTAGCTTGGATGCTGTATCTTGGTCTGCATGGACAAATTGGGTCAAATTGGGTCCATGTTCTATGACCACACCTATATATCCAATTTTGTGTAAACTTTTTGAAAGTGTGTCTTAATCTAGTCATCTAATTTTTTTTGGTATTTATTAATGACTGGATACAGTACATATTTCCATTGGATTAATCATAGGTAGAGTGAGAATGAATATTTAATGAAAATGAAAGAATTATAGCAAGCTTACATAGAACATGTGATACCGGTAATGACGGGAAACCAATTTTTCTGGCTTAGAGCAAATAGCTTACTAACAGTTCTAACAAGTCCTTGTGTAACCCAGGGACTGTCTAGTTATACTGGAGCAACCCTATATTGAGCATACTAAATTGCTCGTCCCATGATTTGGAGTGATCCAGAAGGAAATGTTCTGTGTACATTAAATAATGCCAAGCCTCTATCTCATCTAAACATTTTGGAGAATGATTTGGAAAGCAGAGAGAGCCAACAAGGAGACAGGAATGGAACACAGAAAGTAGATGTGCAATGATTATTACTGATTCTTAAATGTGAAACTGCTGAAAGAAAGACTGAGCTTAATCCACAAAACCAAAATCAGAACTACTACTACACAGATGAAAGGGCAGAGTTAATATATATATCAGCAGAAAGCAGACTCCATTTATAACTTGAGGGGGAGAAAAATAATATGCTGTACTTCTGCAAATCTTCACACATCTTCAGTTAAGAGTTAGTTGTCAACAGTAGCAGGGGTAGAACAATGGTGAGTGGAAGTGTAGCCAAAGAAAGGTGGTTTCTAAATGACCTTTTCCACCTGGGAAAGGGTTAAGTACTTTGGAGAATTAAGGCCCTATTATCAATAATGGAGTGACAGACGAGGAAGCACACAGCAGTTATGAGAGAAAATAAGGGGTTGCAGTGTTCGAGGAAAGATAGAAAAATGTGATCTTAATCTCACATTAATATCTATATATATGAAGTCTCTGATAATCCACTATCTGCTTTGTCAGGAATTTCAGTGGTTCACCTGGTGCTATGTCCCACACTCCCTTTAAAGTCATTGAGACTCTGTTCCCACACTCTTTTTCAACTTAATGAGGCTTGTTATGCACACTCACTTTAAACTCACCAGAGCCATCTTCCCACGGTCCTTTTAAACTAACTGGTGCACAGTTCCCGTATTTCCTTTAAGCTTACCTGGCTCCCAGGAAAATAGATCTACCTGTTGTATAAAATATTTAAAAGTGTTGGCCTATTAATAGGATTAGTATCCAGTAGTCCTGAAAACCTGTCAGACCAGCACCACCAAAGTCCCGAGGGCACAAAATTATTGGAGTTTTATTTTATTTCCTTACAACATCGACTGATTGAATACGTACACCCTTTCTACAGGGGGTTCATTGGAAGAAACAAAGCCTCACATTGAACAAAAGAACTTGGGAACGTGCTTTGCAACTATATGGATAGTATCACTTTGGTAACATTGTAACTTGTGACATTTTACTGATCAGTAGAAGATTCCAGAAAATTTGGATTTTTTTTACATTTATGATCTATGACTGTCTGCAAAGTGGAAGCTTTCTACAGTGGGACTGTCCTCAAAAATCTATAGGATAAGTACAGTTTCTTCAATAAAGTCTAAAACTGGTATGTTGTAAGAAGGATTCTTCCAAACCACTGCAGCACAGAATTTATCCTCAAGTAGTTTGTTTTCAAATCAAGTTTCCCAAATTATTAATAATATAATTACCTTTTAAGTACATCATTTATTAAATTTTGTAATGGCTAGTAATTGGTATGATTAGGAAATGTAATACACAAAGCTGTCCTTTGCAGCAGATTAAATATCATTATGAAAAACAAGCTAACTAATTTTAAAATTTCATTCTCAATATCAAACTTTATTTTCCAGAAAAATTAGCTATATTTACAAATTACAACATGATCAGAAGCAGTTATTTAGAGCAGTACAGTTCTGTTTCCAAGTACAAGCAAAATATTAGAACTGAATGTTCTTAACCAACATCAAGAGCTTTCTAGGGTTTATTTTAAGTTAGAGCTTGTTCACTTTTAACTAATTTTTTTTCATTTAAACCTATCTTTCAATAATTTGACAGTCCAATAAATGTCAGTTTTTTCAATAAATGTTAAACTATTGACTAAGAAAAATATTTGAAGATAACCAGAAGAACAAAATGTTATTGTTCAATAGACCTTAATGATACTAATAGGTTGCCCAAAAAAAAAGATGTTGCTAAGCATTAATGTTTGTCTCAATTTTCTTACTAGGAAATCCATTGTGAGAAAATTGGTATTTGAATGTAATTATCTATAACGTTGTTTGGTCTTGTCAAGGTATAACTTGAGGGAGTTAGAATTTTGTTTACAATGTCACATTAGTCAAAAAGAAACATCCCTCAGAAATAAGATTGGAAAATGTTTACGTATCATTTCTGCCCATTTTACACACTTCATAATGGTAACTTCCACAGGCATATCTTCCATGCATCCAAGTAAGCATCACTTGTACAGAAAATATGACTTCCCTATTGGCATCCAAATGAAAGAGCTGCAAGTTATTTTAAGCCTTTATTAAGCCTTTATTCTGTCAATATATAAAGCCTCATTAGATTGTCATGTAATATTTAATATATTATTGAATTGCAGAGTAGGGTGACAACAAGTCAAATGAAGGCAATTAGTCGTATGATTTTTTGATAGGAAAGGATTTAAGCAATGATGGGGTAATGCCACTGAATATGTTGTGCTGACATGGTTGGAATAATCACTGTATAAAAATACATACAAACTCAAATTTTTATTGCAGTAGGTTTTTAGAACAGTACAGCAGAGGAGCAGGTCCTTCAGCCGTATCCTTCCATTCTCCTTACACTGGTGAACCTATCTAAAAGTCTCTTAAAAGTGTCTAATCTGTCTCTACCACCATCCCAAGCAACACAATCCAGCACCCACAACTCTCTGTATGTAAAAACAAAACAAACAAACCTTGCCCCTCACATCTCCTTTGAAATTAAACCCCCTCTTTATGTTATGTCTCCGTTTAAATGTGCAATGCGCAATTATAGTAACTTATAATAAATATTATGTACAACAGGATAGTCAATATAACATAAAAATACAATTGCATCAGCATGAATTAATCAGTCTGATGGCCTGGTGGAAGAAGCTATCCCGGAGCCTGTTGGTCCTGGATCTTATGCTGCAGTACCGTTTCCCAGATGGTAGCAGCTGGAACAGTTTGTGGTTGGGATGACTGGGGTCTCCAATGATCCTACGGGCTCTTTTTACATACCTGTCTTTGTAGATGTCCTGAATAGTGGAAGTTCACATCTACAGATGCGTTGGGCTGTCCGCATCAGAGAGACCTGCAATTGAGGGAAGTACAATTCCCATACCAGGTAGTGATGCAGCCAGTCAGGGTGTTCTCAGTCGTGCTCCTGTAGAAAGTTCTTAGAATTTTGGGGGGCCATACCAAACTTCTTCAACCGTCTGATGTGAAAGAGGCACTGTTGTGCCTTTTTCACCACATAGCTGGTAGGTACAGACCACGTGAAATCCTCCGTGATGCTTATGCCCAGGAATTTAAAGCTGTTCACCCTCTCAGCTCCAGATCCATTTATGTCTCTAGGGGTAGGCCTGTATCCATGCTTCCTGTAGTCCACAACCAGCTCTTTTGTTCTTGCCATGTTGAGGGAGAGGTTGATTTCTTGACACCACTGTGTCAGGGTGATGACTTACTCTCTGTAGGCTGCCTCATTAATATTTGAGATTAGGCCAATCAGTGTGGTCGTCGTCAAATTTAATTAGCAGATTGGAGCTGTGGGTGTGACACAGTCATGGGTATACAGAGAGTAAAGGAGGGGGCTTAGTACATAGCCCTGAGGGGCACCTGTGTTGAGGGTCAGAGGGGCAGAGGTGAGGGAGCCCAATCTTACCACCTGCCGGCTATTCCATACTATTGAACTGAATGCCTTGACTAATAAAGGCAAGCATGCCATATGCCTTCTTCACCAGACTACCAACCTGTGTAATTACTTTCGAGGAGCTACGAACTTGGGCCCCAAGACCCCTCTGCTCCTCAACACTGCTAAGGTTGCCCCATGTTCACAGTTGGCTGGCTTAAACGCCATCTGCTATTTCTCCACCCATTTCTGTAAATGATCTATATCCTACTATATTCTTTCCTAGTCATCTATGCTATCTACAACACCACAAATCTTTGTATCATCTTCAAACTTACTAACCCACCCACCTACATTTTCATCCGGGCCATTTGTATACCTCACAAACAGCAAGGTCCAAGTACAGATCCCTGCAGAACACCACTAATCATGGACCTTCAGCTCAATAAGTCCCTTCGACAGCAACCATCTGTCTTCCATGGGCAAGCCAGTTCTGAAACAAAACAGCCAATTCCCCATTGATCCCATGCATCTTAATCTCCCATGAGGGACCTTGTCAAATGCCTTACTAAATCCATGTAGGCAGCATCCATAGCTCTACATAAATCATCCTGGTCACCTCATTAAAGAACTCAATCAAGTTAATAAGATGTGTCTTGCCCTGCACAAAGCCATGCTGGATCTCCCAAGTTCTAAATGCCCATAAATCCTATCCCTAAGAATTCTCTCCAGTAACTTCCCTACCACTGACATTATACTCACCAGTCTTTAGTTTCCAGGATTATCCCTCGTTTTCTTCTGGAACAACTTTAGTTACCTGCCAGTCCTTTGGGGCCTTACCTGTGGCTAGAGAGGACACAAAGATATTGGAGAAGGCCCCAGCAATTTCCTCACTTGCCTCGCTCAATAACCTGGGATATATTCCGTCAGGTCCTGGAGACACTCACTTTAATGCTCTTTAAGAGACCCAACACTACTTTCTCCTTTACTTCAAAATGCCCTAGCTTATTAATACTCTCAGCCCTGATCTCCATATCGTCCACATCCTTCTCCTTGGTAAATACTGATGTAAAGTACTCATTAAGGACTTCAACCTTTGCATCCAAGCAAATTTCCCCCCTTTATCCTTGAGTGATCCTACCACCAACCTAGTTATCCTCTTGCTTCTGATGTATGTATGGAATGCTCTGGGATTCACTTTAATCCTACTCGCCAAGGATTTTTCATGGCCCCTCCTAGCTTTCCTAATTAATTTCCTGAGTTCTTTTCTGGATTTTTTATTTCTCTCAAGGGCTCTATTTGATTCTAGCTTCCTATGATTTACATATTTTTCTTTTTTCTTCTTGACTAATTTCATCTCCTCCTCCTACATCCAAAGTTCTCTTATCTTGTCATCCTTGTCCTTCCTTCTGACTGGGACATATCTGTCCTGTATGCTGTGCAGTTGGTCTTTGAACACCCTCCATGTGTCAGATGTGGACTTGCCCAAAAGCAGCTATTCCCAATTAGTGCTCCCTAGTTCCTGCAAAATGCTTTCATAAATTGCCCTATTTCAATTTAATACTCTCCCACAAGGTCTGTACTTATCCTTATCTTGCTACCTTAAAACTCAAGAAGTTGTGGTCACTGTTCCCTAACTGCTCATAAGATCGGTCAGCTGGCCAGGCTTATTAGGCAACAGCAGATCCAGTACAGATCGTCCTCTTGTTGGGCTATCTTCATACTGATTTAAGAAGCCCTCCTTGATGCACGTAACAAATTCTGCTCTATCTAAATCCCTTGCACTAAGAAGGTCCCAGTTTATATTAGTGAAGCCCCCCCCCCCCATGACAACAGCCCTATTCTTTTTACACCTTTCTGCCAGTATATATGTTCCTCAATGTCTCGATGACTGTTGGGGTGTCTGTAGTTCAATGCCATCAGAGTTATTGCACCCTTCTTATTTTTTTAGTGCTACCCCTGTAGACTCAGTGGATGAGCCCACCATTATGTCCTGTCTGGGTGCAGCTGTGATATTGTCCCTGATTCGTTATGCAACTCACCCCACTGCTCTTTACTTCCTTCTCTTCTCTTCTAAAATATTGAAACTCTAGAACATTAAGCACCCAGTCCTGTCCCTCTCTCAACCAAGTCTCTGTAACGGGCACAACATCGTAGTTCCATGTACTGATCCATAAAAGTTCATCACCTTTACCCATAATACTCCCAACATTAAAATATACACACTTCAAACAATCTGTCCCATCCTCTCTATTACTTTGCTGCTGCCTGTTTTACTGGCCCTGACATTTACCTTCCTCTTCATCCCTCCACCTTCTGACATGGTGTTCTGGTTCCTATTCCCCTGCAAAACTAGTTTAACTCCTTCCCGGTAGCTCTAGTAAACCTCCCAACCAAGATATTGATTCTCCCCCAGTTTAAGTCTGCTCTGAAAACCTGTGCCAACCAGCTGGCAGGAATGTTATATGGGAGTCCACATTATGACCAAATCCCCAACCTTACGCGTCCAAATGTCTCTTAAATTAGTAATCATAACCAGCACTTCCTCTGGTGTTCAAGACCAGCAATCCAGAATCCTTTGTATGAGCTACAGAGAGTCATCGTGAGAGTGAAAAGAGAATTGTGTGTGAAATTGGAGATGGAATCAGACGCACAGCAGTTTGCAGGGTTTACATGCCATTACCTCCTAATTGGCAATGATGCTTCACTCCCAATGAGCGCAACTCCTTTTAAGCATACTCTGAAATGGAGAGTAACATTTGTCTGAATCCCCACAGCATCTGATGACTCTATGATCTCCTTCACAAATGTCAATGCAAGATAATTCTTCAAGAAGGTGAACCCCTGCAAGATGTCAGGCCCCAATAGTGTGCCTGGTTGGGTACTGAAAACCTGTACTGACCAACTGGCAGGGGTGCTTAAGGACACCTTCAAACTCTCACTACAGTGGTCTAAGGTTCCCACCTGCTTCAAAAAGATGACAATCGTACCAGTGCCCAAGAAGAGCAGGCTGAGCTGCTTCAGTGACTACAGCCCAGTGGCACCCACATCTACTGTGATGAAGTGCTTTGAGGCGTTGGTCATGGCTAAAATCAACTCCTTCCTAAGCAGGGACCTGGAGCCACTGCAATTTGCCTATCGCCATAATAGGTCTACAGCTGGTGCAATCTCACTGGCTCTCTACCTGGACCATAGTAATTCCGACATCAGGCTGCTGTTTGTTGAATACAGCTCAGCATTGGATGTAATAGTACCCTCAGTTCTAATCAACAAGCTCCAAAACCTGGGCCTCTGTACCTCCCTCTGAAACTAGATTCTTGATTTCCTCACCGGGTGACCACAGTCTGTGTAGATCAGAAATAACATCTCCTCAGTGACAGTCAACACTGGTGCACCTTGAGGATGTGTGCTTAGCCCACTGCTCTTCTCTCTCTACACCCATCATTATGTGGCTAGGCATAGCTGAAACAGCATCTATGAATTTGCCAATGACACAACTATTGTTGGCAGAATTTCAGGTGATGACAAGGAGGCATACAGGAGCAAGATAGATCAGATGGTTGAGTACTGTCGCAACAACATCCTTGTCGTCAATGTTAGCAAGACTAGGGACTTCAGAAACAAACCAGTCCTTGTCGAGAGATCAGCAGTGGAGCAGTATCAAGTTCCTGAAGATCCGTGCTGAGCCCAACATACTGATGCAATTACAGTGAATGCACAATAGTGGCTAAATTTTGTTAGGAATTTGACAAGACTTGGAATATCACCAATAACATTTACAAATTTCTGCAGATATATTGTGGAGAGCATTCTAACTGGTTACATCCCGTCTGCTATGGAGGGGCCACTGCACACCTCCATCATGGGCACTATCCTCCCCAGCATCAGGGACATCTTCAAGAGGAAGATCCATTATTAAGGACCCCCATCATCCAGGACATACCCTCTTCTCATTGTTAACATCAAGAAGCAGGTACATACAGGAGCCTGAAGACACCATCAGATTTCTAAGTGGATAATGAACCCACGAACATTACTTCACTTTTTTTTTCTTTTTTTGCACTGATTTGATTTAACTTTTTTTAATATATACAGTACTTGCAAAAGTTTGAAGAACACATGTATATCTAGGGTGCCAAAGTCCTTTCTACAGTTCTGTAGTAACTTTATGTACTGCAGCCACAGATAAAAACACAATTCATGACATATGTGAGTGATGATAAACCTGATTCTGAGATGGGTCTCTATTGTAGACTGAGAATGGGAAGGGGTCAGGGAGAGGGAAATCATGGTTGGGAAAAGAGGAAGGGAGAGGGGAGGGTGCAGGAAGCACTGGAGAGACGTTCTGTAATGATCAATTAAACCAATTGTTTGGAATCAAATGACCTTGCATAGTGTCTGCAGCTATGCCACCCCACCCCTGGCACTCTTCTGCCTCCTGTTCCACACTCCTCCCACAACACTCTTCCCTCGCCATTCCCAACATCCTTTGCTCCCGCCAGATTTACAAACTTACTCTCTGCTCCACGTTGACAAATATAGTACTGTGCAAAATCTAAGACTTTTACATAGTACTGAATACTTATTTTAATTTATATAGTTTTTAAAATTACTATGTATTACAGTGTACTGCTGCCACAAAATCACAAATTTCACAATGTATGCCAATGATATTAAACCTGATTCTGATTCTGATAGGCGCAACCATCCCTTTTGTCAGGTCACCCCTGCACCCTGCACCCTACACCAGTTCCTCAGCCACTCATTCATCTGTACTGTCATCCTATTCCTGCACTTTCTACCTATGTCACTGGTGCAATTGTGCAACATAAGCTCTGGCCACTCACCCTCCCCCTAAGAATATTCTGCAGACATCCTGGAGCCTGGCACCTAGGAGGCAATACATCATCCTGGGGTTTCTTTGGTGGCCACAGAATCTCCTGTCTGTCCCCCTAACTATCAAGTCTCCTATCAATATAGTTCTGCCTGACTTTACCCTTCCCTGCTGAGCCTCAGAGCTGGCCACTGGCCTGGCTGATATCAACATTGAAGTTAAAGTGCTCTAAAAAGCCACAAAATAAACTGGACAGCAGATTATAGGAGAGAAAGGATGCAATGACCTATAGCTTGATTAAAGACAGAAGCTCAGGTTGGGTTCCAAGAGAGGGAATTTGTAGAACACCTATGGGATTTTTTTTCAGAACAGCTTGTTGAATCCACTAGGGGTAAGGCAATTCTGGATTGGGTGTTGTGTAATGAACCAGATTTGATTAGAGAGCTTAAGATAAAAGAACCCTTGGGAGCCAGTCATCATAATATGATAGAATTCACCCTGTAGTTTGAGAGGGATAAGATAAAAATAAGATGTATCACTGTTACAGTGGAGTAAAGGGAATTACAGAGGCTTCAGAGAGGAGTGCGCAAAGTTGATTAGAACAGGACATTAGCAGGGATGATGGCGGAACAGCAGTAGCTGGAGTTTCTGAGGGGGGGTGGTGTTTGAAGGCACAGAATACGTACATCCCAAAGATCAAAGATGAAGAAGTATTCTAAAGGGAGGATGAGGCAGCTGTGGCTGACAAGGGAAGTCAAAGATAGCATAAAAGCAAAAGGGAAGGCATATAACATAGCAAAAAGTAGTGGGGAGTTGGATGATTGGGAAGCTTTTAAAAATGAACAGCAGGCAACTTAAAAATAACATAAGAGGAGAAAAGATGAAATATGAAGGTAAGCTAGCCAAAAATATCAAAAAGGATAAGAAAAGTTTTTTTCAGATATTTAAAGAGTAGAGAGCCAAGAGTGGATGGTGGACCACTGGAAACTGTTGTTGGAGAGGTAGTAATGGAGACAAAGAAACGGCAGACAAGCTTGTAAGTATTTTGGGTCAGTCTTCACTGTGGAAGACACTAGCAGTATGCCAGAAATAGGAGTGCAGGGGGCAGAAGTGAGTGTACTTGCTATTACTTAGGAGAAGGTACTTGGGAAGCTGAAAAATCTGAAGGTAGATAAGTCATCCGGACCAGATGGACTACTCCCCAGAGTTCTGAAAAAGGTAACTGTGGAGGCATTAGTAATGATCTTTCTAGAATCAATAGATTATGGCATGGTTCCAGACAGCTGGAAAATTGAAAACGTCACTCCACTCTTTAAGAAGGGAAGCAGGCAGAAGAAAGGAAATTATAGGCCAGTTAGCCTGACTTGAGTGGTTGGGAAGATGTTGGAGTCCAGTACTGAGGATGAGGTTTCAGGGTACTTGGAGGTGCATGATAAAGTACACCAAAGTCAGCATGATTTCCTTAAGGGGAAATTTTGCATGACTGATGTGTTGGAATTCTTTGCAGAAGTAACATGCAGATAAGACAAAGGAGAGTCAGTGAATATTATGCACTTTGATTTTCAGAAGCTTCTGACAATATGCCTCACATGAGGCTGCTTAACAAGATAAAAGCCCATGGTATTACAGGAAAGAGACTAGCATGGATAGAAGATTGGCTGACTGACAGAAAGCAAAG
Source organism: Mobula hypostoma (assembly GCF_963921235.1). Classification (NCBI taxonomy): domain Eukaryota; kingdom Metazoa; phylum Chordata; class Chondrichthyes; order Myliobatiformes; family Myliobatidae; genus Mobula; species Mobula hypostoma. Next base: position 44,021,033 of record NC_086108.1, read on the forward strand.
AGTCAGAATAAAAGGGACCTATTCTGGTTGGCTGCCGGTGACAATTGATGTTCCACAGGGGTCATTATTGAGACTGTTTCTTTTCACATTATACTGTACGTCAATGATTTGGATGATGGAATTGATGGCTTTATGGCCAAGTTTGCACATGATGCAAAGACAGGTGGAGGGGCAGGTAGTTTTGAGGAAGTAGGGACCCTGCAGAAGCACAGCGACCAGTGATTCCCAACAGGGGCAGATACGTGTCCCAAGGGGGCATTAGGAGAAATAGAAATCGTTGGTGAGTGTTCAAGATTCTTGGGGTGGCGGGGGGGACAGTAATGGTACCCTAACTTGAGGTACGAGATTTGACCAGCCGTGTCAACTCGCTGTCATCGTCAACATCTGATAGGCATTCCCAGTTTGTGTTACTTTTTTATTTTAATTTATCCCCGTTAATGATGGATGGATAAATGGCTCGATCTCTTGGGTCTGAAGACAGTGAAGTCTTGAATTCTAATCCTGCAAAGAAACAGAAACTACAGAAAGTACGTCAATACAATTTTACATACTTGGAGTGTGGTTTTATTCTATTTTCGTCAGATCAGCGACACCCCATGTGTCTTATTTGTAATACTGTACTGTCTAATTAAGCCTTGAAACCATCAAGATTGCAGGAACACTTCCATAAAAGACACCCTGAAAAGGCTACTTATGGTATTACTCAGTCCAGAAAATGAAATAAGCATTTGAAAAGCATTGCACACTCAAGTCATTTGCCAAGAAAACTAAAAGTGACCTTTATAGTGGTCTCATTGCTTCTTATAACATTTCCAAAATGATAGCTAACTGTGGAAATATCATACAATTGGTGAAAGGTTAATAATGTTTGCTGTATCATAAGTGCTCACTACTGTTCTCAAAATGGATGGCAGTATTTTAAAATCAATTCCTCTGAATAATAACTCTGTAGCTCGTCATAATGATGAAATGAGTGAAGACATTGAGTATCAACAATGCACAGAGCTACAAAAAACAGAATTTGTGATACAACTGGATGAGTTAATTGTGTTCATGCCCAGGGGCTGGGGACTACCCAGACGGTATATGAGGTGTTGCTCCTCCAACCTGAGATGGTATACGAGGTGTTGCTCCTGCCCCATCCCAGTTGTGAATTCCATTAGCTCAGCCACACAATATCTCTGCAGGAATTCCTCAAGATAGCATCCATGTGTTAAAGGATAGTCCATAAATTCGTGAAAATTACCTTAGTATTCCTTTATTTTTGCACTTATTTATTTTTAATTTATAGCAAGTTTGTGTGTCTGCACAGTGCTGCTGCCACAAAAACAACAAATTTCACAACATATAAGACATTGATAATAAACCGAATTCTTTATTCTGTTAATTTGGAGCCTGAACGTGCAATCTGGTTGTGTTTATGTTGCAATTCAGCAGCAAGAAAACAGCGGGGATTGTGTGAATTCAGAAGAGTTTTTGTTAATAAGAAATATTATGCATCTAAAGGTGATCTTTAGTGATGAGTATGAGAGATCTTTTGTGGAAAATACTCATCATTTAAACATTTGGAATAGGAATGTTGTCCTATTCCTTGCTTTTTTCAAACCATGAAAGTAGTTTTATTAATGCAATTCAATAATATTCTCAGATCAGCACATTAATGATCTCTCAATGATTATCTTGGCATACATCTCTCCACGACCACAACCTCTTCTCACATCAAGGAGGAAAAGAAACATTCAAGGAACTTCTGGCATTTAGAATTGGGGCCTGGTGAATATTCATAGTTTAGCCAACACAACTAAAATTAGATTATCTGCTCATTATTTAGGTGCTGATTATGGGACCTTTCTGTTTGCAAATAGATGCCCTATTATTAGAACAAATACGGCACTCCAGAAAGTACTTTATCAGTGTAGGAATACAAGCTTTTCCCTTAATTCCCAGTACTCAAAAATCTGACTGCTTACGTTTGATCCCAATAACTGTTCACAGTAGCTTTTTCCTGAAGCTTAAGTTACAATAGTGGGAGACTGAATTTATGAAAGACTGATTTAAATTTCAACGGAGTGAAGAGGGAATCCCAGTCTCTCCGTAAAATAAACAGAAAGTTGCCAATGTATACAATATTAAAAAGAAAAATGTCTGAGAAAAAAAAAGTGAGGGATTTGGAGCAAAGCCATACGATCAATTTCAGCCTTTCTGAGTGGGGTGAAATAGTACACAGTTGTTAAAAAAAAATTGGCAATGGGCAAGTACATTAAACAAAGCGATAAGTCTCCCAGATGCACTGCATAAGATAAGATTGAACTTACAGCGGAAACATACATTTTACAAATGAAGAAACTTACTATATATTTCACATAGTGATCCCTTAGTAAACTAGAAACAAAAATATCAAGGATGACTAACCCTTTGATTTATTCTTGCAATAAAACTACCCTACATGTGCTACATAAAGGTCATCTAGGGTTGAATTTCTAGAGATTTATTTTTCATCTACTTGCTTCATGTCTGCTGTGTTGCATAATGAGACAGTGCAATATAATGCCTATGTTTAAGGCAGCGTGTGCGAACCTTATTGCAGGCAGCCTGCAGGATGGGGCACAAGCTGATGTTTGGCTCCATTTTGCGCTTATACCAGACAGTGATGCAGCCTGTCAGAATGCTCTCCACGGTACAACTATAGAAGTTTTTGAGTGTATTTGTTGACATGCCAAATCTCTTCAAACTCCTAATGAAGTATAGTTCCTATCTCACTTTCTTTTATAACTACATCGATATGTTGAGACAAGGTTAGATCCTCAGAGATCTTGACACCCAGGAACTTGAAGCTGCTCACTCTCTCCACTTCTGATCCCCCTATGAGGATTGGTATGTGTTTCTTCGTCTTGCCCTTCCTGAAGTCTGCAATCTGCTCTTTCGCCTTACTGACGTTGAGTGTCAGGTTGTTGCTGTGGCACCGGTTCACTAGTTGGCATATCTCACTCCTGTACACCCTCTCATCGCCACCTGAGATTCTACCAACAATGGTTGTATCGAAAACAAATTTATAGATGGTATTTAAGCTATGCCTAGCCACACAGTCATGTGCATATAGAGAGTAGAGCAGTGGGCTAAGCACACACCCCTGAGGTGCGCCAGCGAGGAGGATATGTTATCACCAATCAGCACAGATCGTGGTCTTCCAGCTAGGAAGTCGAGGATCCAATTGCAGAGGGAGGTACAGAGGCCCAGGTTCTGCAACTTTTCAATCAGGATTGTGGGAATGATGGTATTAAATGTTGAGCTATAGTCGATGAACAGCATCCTGACGTAGGTGTTTGTGCTGTCCAGGTGGTCTAAAGCTGTGTGGAGAGCCATTGAGATTGTGTCTGCCGTTGACCTATTGTGGCGATAGGCAAATTACAATGGGTTCAGGTTCTTGCTGAGGCAGGAGTTCAGTCTAGTCATGACCAACCTCTCAAAGCATTTCATCACTGTCGATGTGTGTGCTAATGGGCGATAGTCATTAAGGCAGCTCATATTATTATTCTTAGGCACTGGCATAATTGTTGCCTTTTTGAAGCAAGTGGGAACTTCCGCCCGTGGCAGTGAGAGGTTGAAAATGGCTTTGAGTACTCCCGCTAGTTGGTTGGCACAGGTTTTTAGAGCCTCATCAGGTACTCCATTGGGACCTTCCGCTTTGCGAAGGTTCACTGTCTTTAAAGACAGCCTAACATCGGCCTCTGAGACAGAGATCACAGGGTCATCAGGTGCAGCAGGGATCTTCACAGCTGCAGTTGTGTTCTCCCTTTCAAAGCGTGCATAGAAGACGTTGAGTTCATCTGGTAGTGAAGCATCGCTGCCATTCATGCTATTGGGTTTCGCTTTATACGAAGTAATGGCTTGCAAACCCTGCCAGAGTTACCGTGCATCAGATGCTACCTCCAACCTCGTTGGAAATTGTCTCTTCTCCCTTGAAATAGCCCTCCATAAATCATACCTCATTTACCTGGTTTTTTTGGTATAGGCCTGGGTCACCAGACTTGAATGCCACAGCCTTTGACAAGGTGCCACACATGAGGCTACTTAACAAGATAAGAGCCCAAGGAATTACGGGAAAGTTACATACATGGATAGAGTGTTGGCTGATTGGCAGGAAACAGAGAGTGGGAATAAAGGGATCCTATTCTGGTTGGCTGCCGGTTACCAGTGGTGTTCCACAGGGATGAGTGTTGGGCCGCTTCTTTTTACATTGTACATCAACGATTTGGATTATGGAATAGATGGCTTTGTGGCTAAGTTTGCTGACTATACAAAGATAGGTGGAGGGGCCAGTAGTGCTGAGGAAATGGAGAGTCTGCAGAGAGACTTGGATAGATTGGAAGAATGGGCAGAGAAGTGGCAAATGAAGTACATGTTGGAAAGTGTATGGTTATGCACTTTGGCAGAAAAAATAGACAGGCAGACTATTATTTAAATGGGGAAAGAATTCAAAGTTCTGAGATGCAACGGGACTTGGGAGTCCTCGTACAGGATACCCTTAAAGTTAACCTCCCGGTTGAGTCAGTAGTGAAGAAGGCAAATGCAATGTTGGCATTCATTTCTAGAGGAATAGAGTATAGGAGCAGGGATGTGATGTTGAGGCTCTATAAGGCGCTGGTGAGACCTCACTTGGAGTACTGTGGGCAGTTTTGGTCTCCTTATTTAAGAAAGGATGTGCAGACATTGGAGAGGGTACAGAGAAGATTCACTAGAATGATTCCGGGAATGAGAGGGTTAACATGAGGAACGTTTGTCCGCTCTTGGACTGTATTCCTTGGAGTTTAGAAGAATGAGGGGAGACCTCATAGAAACATTTCGAATGTTGAAAGGCATGGACAGAGTGGATGTGGCAAAGTTGTTTCCCATGATGGGGGAGTCTAGTACGAGAGGGCATGACTTAAGGATTGAAGGGCGCCCTTTCAGAACAGAAATGCGAAGAAATTTTTTTAGTCAGAGCGTGGTGAATCTATGGAATTTGTTGCCACGGGCAGCAGTGGAGGCCAAGTCATTGGGTGTATTTAAGGCAGAGATTGATAGGTATCTGAGTAGCCAGGGCATCAAAGGTTATGGTGAGAAGGCAGGGGAGTGGGACTAAATAGGAGAAAATGGATCAGCTTATGATAAAATGGCGGAGCAGACTCGATGGGCCGAATGGCCTACTTCTGCTCCTTTGTCTTATGGTCTTATGGTCTTATCTAGCCTTCAGCAGATGACGTACTTCCTGGATCATCCACGGCTTTTGGTTTGGGAATGTCCTCTAAGTCTTTGTCGGCACACACTCAGCCACACAGGTTTTAATGAAGTTGGTAACAACTGCAGCACACTTATCCAGGTCCGAAGATGAATCCCTGAATACAGTCCAGTCCACTGATTCAAAGCAGTTTTGTAGGTGCTCCTATGCTTCCCTTGTCCAAACCTTCTTGGTCCTCACTGCTGGTGCTGCAGTCTTCAAACTCTGCCTATACTCAGGGTGTAGAAGTACAGCCGGGTGATCAGACTTCCTGAAGTGAGGGTGTGGAAAAGCAAGGTAGGCATTCTTGATGGTGGTGTAGCAATGGTCCGGTGTGTTGTTTCCTCTGGTATTGCAAGTGATCTGTTGATGGTAATTGCTTAGTGATTTCTTCAGATTGGCCTGGTTAAAATCTCCCAAAACAATGGTGAAGGCATTAGAGTACACTGTTTCGTGCATGTTGATCCCATTGCTCAGATCATCTAAGGCAGTAATTATATATGTGTACGTTAAATTGTTAGATTAAAAATAGTGCAAAACAGAAATAATATTTTTTTTAAAAGTGAGGTAGTGTTCATGGGTTCAATGTCCATTCAGAAATTGGGCCGCAGAGGGGAAGAGGCTGTTCCTGAATTGCTGGGTGTGTGCCTTCAGGCTTCTGTGTGCCCTTCCTGACTGTAACAATGAGAAAAGGGCATGTCCTGGGTGATGGGCTATTTAATCATGGCAGTAGAGGAGGCGATAGACAAACATGTCAGAATGGGAATGGGAAATAGAATTGAAATGGGCGGTCACTGGGAAGTTCTTCCTTTTGCGGCAGACAGAGTAAAAGTACTCAACAAAGCGGTTCCCCAGTCTGTGTGAGATCACATTGATGTAGAGGAGGCCATACCAGGAACACCAGATACAATAGATGACCTCAAAACTGTGTTCAGTACGTGGAAGCCACTCAAAGGCAAAATTTTGAGAGTGCAGAGTTTGCATGTTCCTGCCAGGATTAAAGGAAAAGTTAACAGGCATAGGGAACCTTGGTTTTCAAGGGATATTGGCGATCTGGTTAAGAAAAAGAGTGAGGTGTATATAGGCAACAAGGAATAAATGAGGTACTTGAAGAGTATAGAAAACTTAAGAAATTACTAAAGAAGGAAACCAGGAAGGCAAAAAGAAGACATGAGGTTGCTTTCGCAGATAATGTGAAGGTAAACCCGAAGGGTTTCTACAAGTATATTAAGAGTAAAAGGATAGTAAGGGACAAAATTGGTCTCCTAGAAGATCAAAGTGGTCGTCTATGTGTGAAGCCTCACGAGATGGGGGAGATCTTAAACAATTTTTTTCTATCAGTATTTACTCAGGAAACTGGCATAGCGTATATGGAAGGAAGGGAAACAAGCAGCAGTGTCATGGAACATATAGAGATTAAAGAGGAGGAGGTGCTTGCTGCCTTACAGCGAATGAAGGTAGATAAATCCCTCCGGCCTGACATGATATTTCCTTGGACCTTGGGAGAGACTAGTGTAGAAATTGCAGGGGCCCTGGCAGAAATATTTAAAATGTCCCTAGCCACGGGTATGGTGCCGGAGGATTGGAGGGTAGCTCATGTTGTTCTGTTGTTTAAAAAAGGCTCCAAAAGTAAACCAGGTAATTACAGGCCAGTGAGCCTGACATCAGTAGTAGGTAAATTATTGGAAGGTGTTCTGAGAGATCGGATATACAAGTATTTGGGACAGCCAAGGGCTGATTAAGGATAGTCAGCATGGCTTTATGCATGGTAGATCGTGTTTAACGAATCTTGTAGAGTTTTTCGAGGAGGTTACCAAGAAAGTGGACGAAGGAAAGGCTGTGGATGTTGTCTGCATGGACTTTAGTAAGGCCTTTGACAAGGTCCCACATGGGAGGTTAGTTCCGAAGGTTCAAACACTAGGTATCCTTGGAGAGGTTGTAAACTGGATTTTAGTCCTGACGAAGGGTCTCGGCCTGAAACGTCGACTGCGCCTCTTCCTATAGATGCTGCCTGGCCTGCTGCGTTCACCAGCAACTTTGATGTGTGTTGCTTGAATTTCCAGCATCTGCAGAATTCCTGTTGTTTGGATTTGAAATTGGCTGTTTGGGAGAAGACAGAGAGTGGTAATGGATGATTGCTTATCAGACTGGAGGCCTGTGACTAGTGGTGTGCCTCAAGGATCTGTGCTGGGACCATTGTTGTTTGTTGTCTATATCAGTGATCTAGATGATAATGTGGTAAATTGGATCAGCAAGTTTGCTGATGACACTAAGATTGAAAGCGTTGTGGACAGCAAGGAAGGCTTTCAAAGCTTGCAGAGGGATCCGGACCAACTGGAAAAATGGGCCAGAAAATGGCAGATGGAATTTACTGCAGACAAGTGTAAGGTGTTGCATTTTGGAAGGACAAATTAAGGTAGGGCATACACAGTAAATGATAGGGCACTGAGGAGTGCAGAGGAACAAAGAGATCTGGGAGTTCAGATACATAATTCCCTGAAAGTGGTGTCACAGGTAGACAGGGTTGTAAAGAAGGCTTTTGGCCTGGCATTCATAAATCAAAGTATTGAGTATAGGAGTTGGGATGTTATGGGGAGGTTGTATAAGACATTGGTGAGGCCAAATTTGGAGTATTGTGTACAGATCTGGTCACCTAACTATAGGAAGGATATCAGTAAGATTGAAAGAGTGCAGAGAAGATTTACTAGGATGTTGCCGGGTCTTCAGGAGTTGAGTTACAGGGAAAGATTGAACAGGTTAGTACTTTATTCCTTGGAGCGTGGAAGAATGAGGGGAAATTTAGTAGAGGTTTACAAAATTATGAGGAGTATAGACAGAGTAAATGTGAATAGGCTCTTTCCACTTAGATTAAGAGAGATAAACATGAGAGGACATGGCTTTAGGGTGAAAGGAGAAGGGTTTTGGGGGAAACATTAGGGGGAACTTGTTCACTCAGAGAGTGGTGGGAGTGTGGAATGAGCTGCCATCTGACATGGTAAATGTGGGCTCACTCTTATGTTTTAAGAATAAATTGGATAGGTACGTGGATGGGAGAGGTCTGGAGGGTTATGGACTGGATGCAGGTCAATGGGACTAGTGGAATAATGTTTCGGCACAGACTAGAAGGACCAAATGGCCTGTTTTCTGTGCTGTAGTGTTCTATGGTTCTAAAGACTTGCAGATGAAATGTTACTTATAGGGCCACTAAGAATCCCAACATACTGGTTTTCAATTAAAGAAAACTTTTATTCTGGAAAGCAGAGCAATGTGGACAGAAGCCAGATCCACTGACTATCCAGGTTATTCCAAAAAGCAATTAAACTAAACACTAACATGGATAAAGAAAGATAAATACATGAATGCTATATAATAATGATTATGCAGTGATACAAAACATATTTATTTTAAACTGGAAAGTGGTGACAATACCCAGCAGGTCAGTTAGGTCTCAAAGTGAGAAATAGGTTAATTGTTTGAATGAAAATCACCAACAGGTCTGAAACATTAATTTGTTTTTCTCTTCAGGATACTGACAGTGTGTTTTCCCTTTTAATTTCAGATTTACAGTGTTAATTATGTACCACCTTACTTGAAGATTTTAAACTAAGCTTTGCTAAGAACACCACTTCAAGCATTAGGAATTTTTGACGTAATTTTTAATGTTGGCCAGTAAATTGTCATATTCAGTGTTCAATCAGTATAATAAAATTTACATTGTACTTCTGCAAAGTAAATTGTACACGAGATGCAAAACCTCAAGCTATCTCTCAGTAGCAGCTTTAGGTTTTTCAGCAGAAGAAACATCAAAGTTTCCTCTACATATCTATGCTAGAGACTGAGATTTTCTCAATTGCTATTTTACTGAATGCACAAACATGTGGTTTATTTTGCTACTTGAGAAGAAACTGCCTTTTCAATGTGTTATCTGTTATTTGTTGATACTACTGATACATTTGCATTCTCAAATCTTATTCTTTTTAAATTAACCATTGCAGTACAACCATTCATTAACATCAGCAAAATAGCTTTTGTAACAAATTGTTGGAATAAGATGTAACTTTGGACCCATTACTCTAGATTAGTACTAAAGGTAATATTGTGTATACTTTTAAGTCATTGATCAGTACATGTATTATTAAGACATTACTTATTGCATTTTATTCTCCATAAATCGTACCATCATAAAGACAATAGAATAGTCCTTGTTGAGAACTATGTCCTTGCCTGTGACCCTCTTATACGTTTCAGTTGCCTACAAATTTGGCAAGCAACTCAACAGTTTCCTTCTTTTGATGCTGACGCATTTCTAATTGTTTTTTCACTTATGCCTCATTAGATTTTCCCAGCACTAGACTTGAAGCTTTTATTCACTAGGGAGTTGCAGTATGTGAGCATTAGAAAACTGTTTCCTTATAAGGTTTGATGGAACAGACATGTAAGATATGTTATCTAGTTCAAACTTTCAATAATGGAGTTCCTGGTCTTCTCTGAACATTTGTTTCATCCAACCACTTGTGCCTCCACTCCTTTATCATCCTGAGAAGTATTCTAAATTCAGGATATCCTCTGATGCGTAACTTAGTATCTGTTATTGTTGTCTCTCATTGCTTTTTGTAGGGATATGTCGATCCATAGGAGTGAGCAATTTCCTCATTTCTCATTTAGAGCAGCTGAAGGAAGACTGTGACATCATCCCACATGTCAATCAGGTGAGAGTCTTATGCATGAGCATATGCATGCATAGAAAGAAAGGAAGTTTGGTCATCCTACAAATCACGTACAGTACAACTTGTTTTATTACACCTAATTTCTTGTCTTGATTAAAATTTTTCATGAACATGGAAAGATTCTCAAATAAAGCTACAAAATACTTATCCCTTCCTAAATCTTGATTGTTCAGCCTTACTATATTGTTCTCTTAGGGCACAGTTTGAAAAGGATCTTCTGAAAACAATACTACCCAGAATCTACATTGTGAATCCCGGACCCAACCAATTCCCATGAGTATTAGAAAATGTAATTTAGCCACCACTGCACAGTGACTTAGCTTAGTGGCCAGATACGTTTTGGGAGCACAAAATAATCTGCAGATGCTGTTGTCAAAGGAACACTCACAATGCACTGGAGGAACTCAGCAGGTCAGTCAGTATCAGTTGAAAAGATTATTCGACGTTTTGGGCCAAAACCCTTCGTTTTGGGAAACCATGGCTCTCTGCCAACCCTGTTAAATAGAAGTATATTCAAAGACAACGTGTTAACTAATCCTGCGATGTTATTTCTGAAATATTTTGTCCGTAGTTTCAGACTATCATGGTGATTAAAGTTAAATTGTCATATAATTCTTTCAGAAGAGGTATAACTTCACCTATTTTGAGCTTCATTGCCAGATTGATGAGTTCAAAGTCAAGGTTATTGTCAAGTGCAATGAAAAACTTATTTGCAGCAGAATCATAGCATCATATACAGTCCTTATAAAAAGTAGTCCCCCACCACCACCCTGGAAGTTTTCATGTTTTATTGTTTTACAACATTAAATCACAGTGGATTTAATTTGGCTTTTTTGACACTGATCAACAGAAAAAGATTTTTGTGTCAAAGTGAAGGCAGATCTCTACAATGTGATCTAAATTAATTACAAATATAAAACACAAAATAAATTAATGCATAAGTATTCACCACCTTCAAGTGCACCTTTGGCAGCAATTACAGCCTTGAGTCTGTGTGGATAGGTCTCTATCGTCTTTGCACATCTGGACACTGCAATTTTTCCCCATTCTTCTTTACAGAACTGCGCATGCTCTATCAGATTGTTTGGGAACAGCTTCTTTTCAACTGTGAGAAGACTGCTGAACGGATCCTGACCCGGATCTGGGCTGTACCCTCCAAATATCCGGACCTACCTCTCTGTTTTTTTGTACTACCTTACTTCCCATTTTTCTATTTTCTATTTATGATTTATAATTTATATGTTTAATATTTACTAATTTTAACTGTTTTTAATATTTTAATATTTAATATTTGTAATCCAGGGAGTGTGAAGTGCAGAATCAAATATCGCTGTGATGATTGTACGTTCTAGTACCAATTGTTTGGCGGCAATAAATTATGAAGATTGCATGGGGATCATGTGTGAACAACACTTTTCAAGTCCAGCCACAAATTCTCAAATGGATTTAGATCTGGACTGTGACTTGGCCACTCCAGGATATTAACATTGTTGTTTTTAAGCCATTCCTGTGTAGCTTTGGCTTTACGCTTGGGGTCATTGTCTACATAAGGACATAAGGAATAGGAGCAGGAGTAGGCCATCTGGCCCATCGAGCCTGTCCTGCTGTTCAATAAGATCATTGCTGATCTGTCTGTAAACTCAGCTCCATCTACCTGCCTTTTCCCCATAATCCTTAATTCCCCTACTATGTAAAAACCTATCTAACTGTATCTTAAATATATTTGGTGAAGAAGCCTCAACTACTTCCCTGGGCAGAGAATTCCACAGATTCACCACTCTCTGGGAAAAACAGTTTCTCCTCATCTCCATCCTAAATCTTCTCCCCTGAATCTTGAGGCAATGTTCCCTAGTTCTAGTCTCACCTACCAATGGAAACAATTTTCCTACTTCTATCTTATCTATCCCTTTCAAAATTTTGTATGTTTCTATAAGATCCTCTCCCATTCTTCTGAATTCCAGAGAGTATAGACCCAGATGACTCAATCTCTCCTCGTAGGTTAACCTCTTCATCTCTGCAATCAACCTGGTGAACTTCCTCTGCACTGTCTCCAAAACCAGTATATCCTTCCTCAAGTATGGAGACCAGAACTGCACACGGTACTCCAGATGCGGTCTCACCAGTACCCTGTATAGTTGCAGCATGACCTCCCTGGTCTTGAATTCAATCCCTCTAGCAATGAAGGCCAATATTCCGTTTGCCATCTTAATAACCTCTTGTACCTGCAAACTAACTTTTTGCGATTCATGAACAAGCACTCCCAAGTCCCTCTGCACAACAACATGCTGCGATCTTTCACCATTTAAATAATAATCTGCTCTTCTATTATTCCTTCCAAAGTGGATGATCTCGCATTTACCAACGTTGTATTCCATCTGCCAGACCTTGGCCCAATCACTTAACCTATCTATATCCCTCTGTAAACTCTCCACATCCTCTGTACAGTTTGCCTTTCTACTCAGTTTCGTGTCATCAGCAAATTTTGCCACTCAGTCCCCTCTTCCAAATCATCAGTAGCTGGTAAACAAATATTTTCCCAAGTTACAGTTCACTTGCGGACTGGATCAGGTTTTCCTCCAGGATTTCCCTGTATTTTGCTGCATTCATTTTACCATCTACCTTCACAAGTCTTCCAGGGCCTCCTGCAGTGAAGCATCTGCATAGCATGATGCAGCCACCACTATGTTTCACGAAAGGGATGGCGTCACTGAAGCTTGAAACTCCTCCAGAGTTGTCATAGGTTACTTGGTAGCCTCTCTCACTAGTCCCTTTCTTGCACAGTCAGTCAGTTTTAGAGGAAGGCCTGCTCTTGGCAGATTTACAGCTGTGCCATGTTCTTTCCATTTCTTGATGATTAACTTAACTGTACTCCAAGGGATATTCAGCTATTTGGAAATTTTCTTGTATCCATGTCCTGACCTCTGTTTTTCAATAACCTTTTCACGGAATTGCTTAGAGTGTTCTTTTGTTCTCATGGTGTAGTTTTTGCCAGAATACTGACTCACCAGCAGTTGGACCTTCTAGATACAGGTGTATTTTTACTATAATCAATTGAAACACCTTGACTGCACACTGTGATCTATATTTAAGTAATTATGTGACTTCTTTGTAGAGATCTTTTTTTCACTTTGACATGAAAGAATCTTTTCTTGTTGATCAGTGTCAAAAAAGCCAAATTAAATCCTCTGTGATTCAATGTTGTAAGACAGTAAAACATGAAAACTTCCGGGGGCGGGGGTGAATGCTCTTTATAGGCACTGTAAGCAGCATTCACAAGAAAACAAATAAGCATAATTTATACACATCTTTTTACAAGAAAAGACAATTAGAACAAAACAAACAAGTCCATTTTAGTGGAAAATGATCATAGTGTTGATAAACTGTAACGATTTTGGTTTTGCTGCCTGGTTCTAGATGTTAATTAGGGGTAATCAGGGAGCATGTGCTTTGTATAGCCCTGGAGTTTTACATATTGTAATGTTGTTCAACTTCAGTGCCATTGTGAATTAGGAGTACTGTATTGCAGAAGTTCTGTCCTTGCATTCAAAAGTCCTGAAGAATAAAATGCAATAACTGGACATGACTGGGATATATGGCACCAATAAAGATAGATACAATGTAATTTAAATAAAAGGGCCCTGCTCAATGCATTAAAGTAGCCAAAACAGTTAAATCACCATTGAATAGAGTTTACTGTGATGGATAGAGAGTTCAGTTAATTATTTATGTTGCGTGGCTAGCCATTTGAAATGTAAACTGTGAATGTTGAGGGAATCCCAGTTTCCTGTTTGTTTTTTTTATTTGTGTTCTATTTACGAGACCTTACTTTCTCATATATAAAATTTCACTTCAAAGATGTATGGTCACTGCTGAACAGTTGGAAGATGCAATCAGAGTTGTTGTTTGCCAAGTTTATATAATTAACACAATAATTTTACAATTTTACAATTCTCCGTGCAACCTATAATCCGCACAGTCCTACTATCTCCTGCTACTAGAGGCAATTTATATCGGTCAATTAAGCTACCAAACTGCTCATCTTTGGGATGCAGGAGGGATCTGGAGCACTTGGAGAAACTCACGTGGTCATAGGGAGTTCACCTCTTGTTCTGCAAATTCGATGCAGACTGCACCAGAGGTCAGGATTGAACATAGGTTGCTGGTGCAGGGGTCCCCTCATGTGAACTCTCCACTCCATAATCTATTTGTAACTTATCTGCACCTTTTGTCATGGTCCGGTCTGTTAACTACTCATTTCAGTTAATTTCCTTTTCCCCTTGTTCCACTGGGCTCCTTGATTAGGGCACCAGATCTTCATCCGAACTGGTAGAATAAAAACCCCGGCTTACAGCTACTTGGGGCTGGTCCATTACCCTAGCCAGGGCGGCGATGAATGTTCCGAGCCGCCAAGAATAAGGGACCGTCTTCCGAGCTGCCAAGAATAAGGGACTGTCTTCTGAGCCGCCAAGAATAAGCGACCGTCTTCATGATCTTCTCCATGTCAAGATACGTATTGTCTGTTGTTATTTGTTTTTGTCGTCTCGTGTCCAGCTGAGTATTGCCGGCCATCTTGCCGCTGCTCCAAGCCGGGATGCAAGTGGTCTGTCGTTGTTCTGTTTTGTAGGCTCCGAGCCCCAGTCCAAGTCAAGGCTCCGTGTCCAGTCCAAGTCAAGGCTTCGTGTCCAGTCAAAGCTTCGTGTCTAGGTCATGTCCAAGTCTGTCCCCGTGTCCAAGTCATGTCCTAGTCCGTCCCCGTAGCAAGTCTCTGTGCCTATGTCCTGCACTTGGGTCCGCACCCTATGACCCATTGCAACACCTTTAACTTTTGCTTTCTCAGTTCATTGGTTCCAGTATAATCTGACATGTGCCTGGCCTGGATCAGATGTGCTGCCAAGAGTTCTATTTCTAATCTCACTAACAAGATACAAAAAGTAGAGTGGAATCTCTGTCTTCTACTTTTCTGCAAACTGGTTGATCTAGAATTTGCCTGGTATTTTTGGTATGGTAGTGGACTGTGGAACTTTACTGAATGGGATCTCATGGATAGGTGGATGAAATGAACCACAATAATTAGACTTCTATATCTGCACAAAAATAACTCAGGAAAGATGACTCAAACATGGATTACAAAGGAAATCAGAGATTAGTTCTAAAGAGGAGATGTGCAAAGTTGCCAGGGAAAGCAGCAGGCCTGTGGATTGGGACCAGCTTAGAATTCCGTAAGGGAAGCAAAAAGGATTATAATGAAGGAAGAGGATGAAGAGAACATGAAAACTGACAGTAAAAGCTTCCATACATTTGTGAAGAGCACAAGGTTAGCAAAGACAAATGCAGATCCCCAATTGTGAGAAAGAGGAAATTACTATCTTGGAAACAAGAAATGTCAGTTCTGCGTCCACAAAGGAGGACTCTATTTAACCTCTCACATGCATTATGCAACCAAGGGTCTGATGAAAAGAGAAACTGCAGGAAAGGGACAGCCTGTAGACATGGTGTGTTTGGGCATAAGACCATAAAATATAGGAGCAGAATTAGGCCATTTAGCCCTTTGAGTCTGCTCCGCCATTTCATCATGGCTGATCCATTTTCTCTTTCATCCCCAATCTCCTGCCTTCTCCCATATCCCTTCATGCCACGATCATTCAAGAATCTATCAACCTCTGCCTTAAATATATCCAATGATTTGGCCTCCACAACTGCCTGTGGCAATAAATCCACAGATTTACCACTCTCTGGCTAAAGAAATTCCTCCTCATCTCTATTCTGAAAGGGTACCCCTTTATTCTGAGGCTGCATCATCTGGTCTTAGACTGTCCCAGCATAGGAAAATCTTCTCCACATCCACTCTGTCGAAGCCTTTCAACATTTGATAGACTTCAGTGAGGTCACCCTTCACTCTTCTGAATTTCAGTGAGTAGAGGTACAGAGCCATCAAATGTATCTCATAAAACAAGCCTTTCAATCCTGGAATCATTTTCGTGAACCTCCTTTGAACCCTCTCCAAAGTCAGCACATCTTTTCTTAGATAAAGGTTTCAAAACTGCTCACAATACTCCAAGTGAGGCCTCACCAATGCTTTATAAAGCCTCAACATTACATCCTTGCTTTTATATTTTAGTCCTCTCAAAATGAATGCTAACATTGCATTTATCTTCCTCACCACTGACTCAACCTGCAAATTAACGTTTGGGGAATCCTACATGAGGACCCCCAAGTCCCTTTGCACCTCAGATTTTTGAATTTTCCCTCCATTTAGAAAATAGTCTATGTTTTTATTTCCTCTACTAAAGTGCATGACCATACACTTCTTGACACTATATTCCATCTGCCATTTCTTTGCTCATTTGACGAATCTGTCCAAGTCCTTCTGCAGCCTCTCTACTTCCTCAAAACTACCTGCCCCTCTTTGTATTGTCCGCAAACTTGGCCACAAAGCCATTAATTCCATCATCCAAATCATTGACATATAACGTAAAAAGAAGCAGTCTCAACACAGACCCCGGTGGAAACAGAAAAGGCGCCCTTTATTCCCACTATTTGCCTTCTGCCATTCAGCCAATGCTTTATTCATGCCAGTATCTTTCCTGCAATACCATAGGCTCTTCACTTGTTAAGCAGCCTCATATATGGCACGTTGTTAAAGGCCTTCTGAAAATCCCAGTATACCACATCTACCAACTCTCCTGTGTCTCCCCTGCTTGTTATTTCTTCAAAGAACTCCAGCAGATTTGTCAGGCAAGCTTTTCCCTTAAGGAAACTATGCTGATTACAGCCCATTATGTGCCTCCAAGTACCCCAAAACATTCAGAAGGTTTTATGATAAGGTCTCAAATTTATGGAATTTGGGTAATATATTGGGGAGTTGTAATAAACAGGACCTTTTTCTCGACTGCAGTTAGTGATTAGTAGGACACTCAGAGCTTGGGACCCAGCAGTTTTCAATATACCACACTGATGTGGATGAGGGAATTAAATATAACACCTTTGCTTGCAAATTTAAATGGACTGGGGTTTGTGCATTATAAGGAAGATGCAAGAAGCTCCAATGTGCTTTAAGCAAACTTGGGTAAGTGGGTAAATGCGTAAATGCATAGCAGATGCAGTAGTGTGATTCTTTCTGTGGTTATCCACTTTGGCTGTAAAAACATCGTTAGATTACTATCTGAATGGTGTGAGATTGGGAGGGGTGCAACAAGATCATACACCAATCACTAAAATCAAGCGTATAAACAGTCTTCTTACTTCTTGCAGCACCTGAATGCTTGGTCTTTCTTTGCAAAAAAGATCTAAGTACAGGAGCATGGATTATCCTTGCTAGTAGTGCACAATACTTTGATGAGGTCCTTTAAGGAGCTTTGTCTGCTGTTACGCTGTTTTTGTGAGGAAGGATTTTTTGTGGGCGTGTAGAAGAACAATAAAGTTTATTGGCCTGATTCTCGTCTCGGTTGATGTTTTAAGAGAGGTTGGATCAACTGGGCCTCTATTCACTGGATCACTGGAGTTTATAAGAATGAGAGATGACCTCGTAGAAACCCATAAAATTCTAACAAGAGAATGTTGTTTCAGAGAAGCTGGAATCCAGAAAAGGGAATCACAGTCATAAGGTACAGGCTACCCATTTTTAAACCTCCTGAGGTCATGAGCAATTGCTTCACTCAGAGGTTGTGGAGGGTATGAATTTTGTACCACAAGAGATAATAGAGGCTTCTTCAAGAACTTCCTCAAGAAAGAGGCTGATTTTTTTTCTTAATGTTAAAGAAATCAAGAAGTATGGAAAGAAAACAGCAGCAGGGCACTGAAGTAAATGATTACCATATCCAACAGAAGAGCGGGCCTGAAAGCCCAAATGACTTATTCTTGCTCCTAAGTTATGTTTTAAATGTGATAAGATTTTCTGCTCCACTACTTTCAGGCAAAGCATTCCAAACCCTAACTACAACTGGGTGAAAATTTCTTTTCTAATCTCTTTACCAATCACCCTTTGTCTTTGTCCCTGCTTGTTGACCTCTCTCCTTCAGGAAATTGTTTCTTCCTGTTCAGACTTCTTATGGCTTTGCACACCTCAATTATATCTCCCATCAGTCCCCTTGGTTCCAAAGAAAACAACCCCAGTCTAGACAGTCTCTCTGAAAAACTAAAATTGTCAAAATTCAGCAATGCCCGATCAGTTGCACCCATGGAAAACCTTCTGCCGCTTTCTCTGTTTGGAGCATCCATTGGCAAGTATCTTCTATATGTTAACTTTTAATTGCTATTTCTAAGGACGTTATAGGGCCTCTAGCTCTAGGTTCACTGGATGCTGCTGGACATAGTTCTAACACATCTCAAAATAATTTTAAAAGAACACTTTTTGAAGGAGATAGTTTAGGTACTTTGTAAACAAGCATTTTCTGTTATGTTAACCTGAAACAGCAGACAATATATTCTCCAATGGCAATCAGTTACTGGTAAGTACTCCACCCGTTTCCTTTTCCTCTCAGTGACTCACTCTAACAGACTTGGGGTACATTAGAGCGTATATTATATCTCAGCAACTGTGAGAAAGAACTATTACATTTGTCCTTATTCTGTCATAATAATGACTGTCCAGAATAGTAACTGTTAGCAACCACTTTGTAGACTGATTAACAGTAAACCATTGTTAATTTACTGTGGTACGACACAGGGGATTCATAAACAAGTAATCATCAAGTGGAGTTAGCTCATATTTTAAAGTCACATTTTGTTATATTTATATACATTCTTAAGTTCACAACTAACAATGAGAACTATGTCTGCGGTTATTACACCTCCAAGCTTATAGTCATCCTAAATAATAACACAGCTTGCACCTCTGTAGTTTTAAAAATATGATAAAACATTACAAGGCATGCATAGGAGTACTAAAATTTGATAAAGTAAGGAAATGTTTCCAGCTTTACTTACAACATAGCAGGAGGCCATCTGGCCCCTCAAGTCTACACTGATTCATGAGGCAAATTCGTGCTCTTGCTGTATATTCTCTCCATATTCCATCAATAAATCACAGATTCTACCACCCACTTATACACTCGGGCCACTTTACACTGGTCCATTAACAGACCAACCCACACTCCTTAGTAATGTGGGAGGAAGCCGGAGCAGCGTTTATGGGGAGGACATCTCCACATGGTCAGCACCAGACTGTTACAGTTATGATGCAGAAATATACTATTTCTGCAGTTGTGCTGGCCAGATACTGGAACAAATTACCTCAAGTACTCTATCAAGGACATGGATTTTAAAAGGCATCTAGAATGAGCATAGAGAGGAACAGAGGTTGGGAAGGGAAGGCCAAACTTTAGATCTTGGCGGTGGAAGATGTTGCCTTCAATGGTGCAATGGTCAAAATCACAGATGTGCAAGATGCCAGGATTGGATCAGCACAGATACAGTATCTTGGAAGACTGGGGAAGTTAACAGAAACAGGGACGAAAGAGGCTATGAAGGGTTTTGAAAACAAGAAAGAAACCAGAGGCCCATGAGCCAGTCACTATCAGAGGATCAGAGAAGCAAGTTTAAATTCCTGTTACTATTTACTATGTTACTATTTCAGAGGCCCAGCACATAAGTACAATTACAAAGAAAGAATGGTAGAGCCTCTAGTTTTTTAGCAGTTTGCGGAGATTCACCAAGACGTCTAAAAACTTTGACAAACTTCTACAGATGTGGAGTGGAGAGTATATTGACTTGCTGCATCACAGCCTAGTACAAAAACCCTAATGCCATTGAATGGAAAATCCTACAAAATGTAGTGGATATGGCCCAGTCCATCTCAGGAAAATCCCTCCCCACCATTGAGCACATGTAGATGAAACACTGTCACGGTAAAGCAGCATCCATCATCAGGGACCCCTAGCACCCTGGACATGCTCTCTTCTCCCTACTGCCATCAGGAAGAAGGTACAAGTGCCTCAGGACTCGCACCACCGGGTTCAGGAACAGTTACTAACCCTCAACCATCAGGCTCTTGAATAAGGGGATAACTTCATTTGCCCCCATCATTGAAATGTTCCCACAACCTATGGGCTCACTTTCAAGGACTCTTCATCTTATGTTCTCAATATTCATTGCTTATTTCTTTATATTATTGTTTCTTTTTGCATTTGCAGTTTGTTGCCTCCTGCTCTCTGGCTGATCGCCCCAGTTGGGCAGTCTTTCATTGATTCTGTTACAGTCACTATTCTATGGCTCTGTTGAGTATGTCCAGAAGAAAATGAATCTCCCATATGGACATATATGGACTCTGATGATAAAATTTACCTTCGACTTTGAGATGTTTAAATGAGGTGTTCCTGTTGAATGAGGAGCAATGAAACTCGGTGCAAGGTACCCCATGGCTGCAAAGTAATCATTTGCGCTTAACATCTATATTTGGGACTACAGTCAGATTGATCAGATCTACATCCTTATCCAAGTAGTAAAGCTTAACCAGCAGTCCTTAAAATGTCCATTAGAGTTGAACAATGGATAAGTTTCTGACATTTTATTGTCTGCCATACCAAGCCAGAAGGGAAGGTGTTCCTTTTGTAACTCCTTGTAGAAACCAATCACTACCAGACTGCACTGCACTCCACTGTGGAGCCCCACCTTATCCATCCCCAATCTACCACAGAATTTTTAAAAATAGAAAGTAATCTCGTGCTTACATAATATAATTACAGTAACCAGGTGACAAAAGAAAAACAAGTTATAATTGTGGGTATTTATAACCAGACGAAGATAAATATGAGAATCGGTTTTTGAGTAAGAGTAAACAGATTTGTGGCTGGGACAGGATAGATGTATCATTTCAGAAGTGGACATCCATGAGATGTTGTCGACGGATTGCAACAGCAAAACTATATTCTGCGATAATCCATAACCTCAGAGCTTTGTTCTACCTCACTCTATCACAACGATCATGCTAGAGGCTGGCCTTGATGCAACCAAAACTGCCATGGAGCATGCCAAGTGCAGTATTAGAGATAGTTATCAATGAAATACCCGTATGATGATGCCATAATGTGTGCATTAAACAGCAAAACAACTAGTAGTCTCACAACCAATGGATCACATTAAAGTTCTTCTACAGTACTGTTACATCCAGCTGCGAATGGCAGTGAATCAATTAAAGAGCTAACAGATAAAAGTGACACTAAGAATATATTTATCTGCATTTGCAACTGACATTCAAGAATATGCTGAAGCTTTTGTAATCATCCTCAGCCAGCAGTGCCAGGTGCATAAACCATTTAAGTCTCCTCATGAGGTGCCCACCATCATAGGAAGCAACTCAACACTTTTTGTCAGGGCAACTTGGGTTGTTTCTTTTAGAACAGATAAGGTAGGAAGAAATTTAATTGAGGTGTGTACAATAATGAAGACCTTATACAGAGTAAACAGTGGCAAAGTCAGAAACTCTGAACATACTTATAAAGCATTTGGACTTACACTGAAACAATGGGCCAAATGACCTACTGCATGTCCTAATTTTTCTTTGATCCATAAAGTGGTTAATTTTTTGGAATTATTTCTTTGTTTACTCTGTTGACCCATAACTTCACAATGCTGTTTCAACATACCCTGAACAATTCAGCTTTTTAGAGAATTAAATTCATTTAGCAATTAGTCTGCATCCTGCTGATTTCTTCTGACCTAGTGCTAAAAAATTTCAAGTATCTGACAGTCT
This sequence comes from Mobula hypostoma, assembly GCF_963921235.1. Lineage (NCBI taxonomy): Eukaryota > Metazoa > Chordata > Chondrichthyes > Myliobatiformes > Myliobatidae > Mobula > Mobula hypostoma. The sequence continues at coordinate 44,042,706 of NC_086108.1, forward strand.
GCAAACTACCCTAGCCAAAATCTAACCTCCAAATGACCAGACATCCCTTTGACAACAAATAACTTTATGGCCTGTGAAAACTACTGTGCTTCTACAGAGTTGAAATATATCATGGAATAACACTGCAGTTGTCATAAAACAATTTTAACACCTCACCTCTAAGCAAAACAATGAGTAAATCCTCATGTCATAAGGAATACAGACAGAAACCCAATCTAGGCATATTTTATGAAGGATTTAGGAATACAGCTACATAAGATATGCCCCACAGTGTTTATTATTAATAGTAAAACATAAACTAAGTTAATACTACTGGAGAACAAAGTATTTTAACATAGTCTCTGGCAACTAATTTTACAATTTTACAATTGACAACATAAGAGTATGCAGTGGTGGGAAATAGACCATCAAACTTATCGAACATAGAACAGTACATACCTTTTAGCCCATGATATTATGCCGACCTTTTAACCTACTCCAAGATCAATATAACCTTTTCCTCCTACATAGCCCAACCTTTTTCTCTCATCCATGTGCCTATCTCAGGGTTTCTTAAATGTCCCTAATGTGTCTGCCTCTACCACCACCCCCACCTGTGCTTTCAACCTTTCCATTAGGCTTGCTCTCTAATCCATGGAGTATTCTGACAAATCTCCTCTGCACCATCTCGAAAGCTTCCACATCCTTCCTACTATGAGGTCATCAGAACTGAATACAATGTTCCAAATGTGGTTTTATAATGCTGCAAGCATTACTTTGTGGCTGTTGAATTCAGACCCCCAACTAATGAAGGCCAACATATCATATGCCTTCTTAACCATCCTAACAACATGCGTGGCAACTTTGAGGGCTTGGTGTGCCATCATAGAGGAATGCAGAAAAGAATAAATTCAAGATGCCAAATTGAGACAAAACCTTTGACAATTTCAAGTATTTTTCCAGTTCTCCAAGTTTTGATCCTGATGTCCCATTGAAATTGCAGTCATAATACTGGGAAAGTTATTGTCTTGGATGGGTCTGCTTTGTGAACTCTTTTCCTTCTGGTAATTGTTTCTCCATGCTACTTTTTGTTCTGTTTCTTGCCTGCATTTGGCCCTTAAGCCTGATTAGCACTAAGTGAAAGCTGAATATTGGCCAGATTATTGTTGTCTGAGTGTACAATGTGTTCTGTAGAAGAGGAACAGGATATTTTTTGGCAAAGCAGTCCAATTCAATGGTGTTACAAATTCTAGCATGTGTGATTTAGCTGCTCAGGTCAGAAATACATTAAACTGTTAAACATACAAATACTGTTGTTTAGTTAGGAATACATACCCTACACAAACTTAAAAAGGTATTGTGTTAATTACGGAAAACTAAAATGCATGTTCATTAAAATAACAAGGAGCTCCTTTCAGTGAAGTAAATGAATGGATGCTCAATAACAATAGAAGCTTCATTCGCCCAAATGATTTCCCCCCAAATTTTAGGATTGAAATGATTGTGAAATTGTCAGCATTCACTTTGTATTGCATAGTAAAACCAACAGAAAAAAAGATACTGTTACTTTAAGACACAAATCCCAAAGCTTGTGGATGAAAAGACAATGCAGGCTTAAAAAGAGCGGACAGTCTGATAGATATGATGATGATGAAGAAAGTATTAGTGTAGAGGTGGGAGAAGGTGGGGTAGGAAGATGGTGAGACTTGTAAATCATGTGATCCCTGTTCCTCTTCAGGACCACCATTAGAAATTGCAGTTAATAGTCTGAGCAGCTGCTAGCAGACATTGCCATCCACCTGATAGGATTGAAGCAAATAAGACAAACAGATAAAAGCCAAATTGGGGGGAAAAAACAGAAAAGCAGCAACTTAAAAACAGCATGATAAATAAGAACAATATACTTGGCTCTCAATAAAAGGAGTCTGTAGAGTATATGGTTGTTGAATCATTGTAGTTTGTAAATGTAAAATATATTTCATGGTTTATACCTTAGTTGGTTTTGTCTTACATTTGTCATGATCAAAGTAAAAGCTATTCTACCCACTAATTTGATCTTGCATTTTACTTCAAGTTTGTGATGCATATCTAAGGTTAACAACATACTCCATTTGAGCTAAGGCAAGTTACTACTTCATGGGCAAAAACAAGAGTGAACTCATGACCAAATGTGAATACAGTCTGTCAGTCAGTGACAGAATAATGGTCCAAAACCAAAGACGCAAACATTAGACTGTCAATCTATAACTTGACTGCACCCAGTAAAGTGAAAATGTAACAAAAACAAATAAATAAAAACCTTTTTAATTAATATGGTTGTGTTGGATTTTGTCATTTTTATTATACAGTACTTAAATTTAGTGCAACATTTAATAAAAATGTTTAATCCATAGACTTGAGATTTGGTTTGTGATTGCACTAATGATTTTCATTCCTTTGGTGTGTTAAACAGGTTGAATATCATCCTTTCCACAAGCCCCAGGAGCTGGTGGACTACTGCAGAAGCCAAGGAATCGTTTTTGAAGGATACTGCCCTCTGGCTAGAGGCTTGGCTTTGTCACACCCTAATATCATTGAAAAGGCAGAGAAATATCACTGTACACCTGCTCAAATCTGTATACGTTGGAGCATACAAGTAAGGCCAGATTCATGCTGTTCTTTGGAAAAAATAGTTTAGAGATTTGTTATTTATCAAGCTTGCAAAAGCAAATATTTAGTAGTTATTCAAAACACACAAGAAAATTAGTGATAATACTGTTTTTAAGTAGTTTCTCCTTAAAGTGAAACTTTTCCCCAGGGCCTGATGGTCTGAATCCCACGGTAGTTAAGGAGGTGGCTCTAGAAATCGTGGACGCATTGGTAATCATTTTCCAATGTTCTATAGATTCAGGATCAGTTCCTGTGGATTGGAGGGTAGCTAGTGTTATCCCACTTTTTAAGAAAGGAGGGAGAGAGAAAACAGGCAATTATAGACCAGTTAGTCTGACATCATTGGTGGGGAAGATGCTGGAATCAATTATAAAAGATGAAATAACGGCATATAGCAGTAGCAGGATAGGTCCAAATCAGCATGGATTTACGAAGGGGAAATCATGCTTGACTAATCTTCTGGAATTTTTTGAGAATGTAACTTTAAAAATGGACATGGGAAAGCCAGTGGATGTAGTGTACCTGGACTTTCAGAAAGCCTTTGATAAGGTCCCACATAGGAGGTTAGTGGGCAAAATTAGAGCAAACGGTATTTGGGGTAGGGTACTGACATGGATAGAAAATTGGTTGGCAGACAGGAAACAAAGAGTAGGGATTAATGGGTCCTTTTCAGAATGGCAGGCAGTGACTAGTGGGGTACAGCCAGGCTCAGTGCTGGGACCACAGCTATTTACAATAAACATTAATGATTTAGATGAAGGGATTAAAAGTAACATTAGAAAATTTGCAGATGACACAAAGCTGGGTGGCAGTGTGAAATGTGAGGAGGATGTTATGAGAATGCAGGGTGACTTGGAAAGGCTGGGTGAGTGGGCAGATGCAGTTTAACGTGGATAAATGTGAGGTTATCTACTTTGGTGGCAAGAACAGGAAGGCAAATTACTATCTGAATGGTATCAAGTTAGGAAAAGGGGAAGTACAACGAGATCTAGGTGTTCTTGTACATCAGTCACTGAAAGCAAGCATGCAAGTACAGCAGGCAGTGAAGAAAGCTAATGGCATGTTGGCCTTCATAACAAGGGGAGTTGAGTATAGGAACAAAGAGGTCCTTCTGCAGTTGTACAGGGCCCTGGTGAGACCACACCTGGAGTATTGTGTACAGTTTTGGTCTCCAAATTTGAGGAAGGACATTCTAACTATTGAGGGAGTGCAGCGTAGGTTCACGAGGTTAATTCCTGGGATGGCGGGACTGTCATATGTTGAAAGATTGGAGCGACTGGGCTTGTATACACTGGAATTTAGAAGGATGAGAGGGGATCTGATTGAAACATATAAGATTATTAAGGGATTGGACAAGCTAGAGGCAGGAAGCATGTTCCTGATGTTGGGGGAGTCCAGAACCAGAGGCACAGTTTAAGAATAAGGGGAAGACCATTTAGAACGGAGTTGAGGAAAAACTTTTTCACACAGAGGGTTGTGGTTCTGTGGAATGCTCTGCCTCAGAAGGCAATGGAGGCCAATTCTCTGGATTCTTTCAAGAAAGAGTTAGATAGAGCTCTTAAAGATAGCGGAGTGAAGGGATATGGGGAGAAGGCAGGAAAAGGGTACTGATTGTGGATGATCAGCCATGATCACAGTGAATGGTGGTGCTGGCTCGAAGGGCTGAATGGCCTACTCCTGCACCTATTGTCTATGGTCTATTAAAGTGGTCACACGAAAATTTACATTAAGACTGAGAGTGCTGTTATCAATACCAAGTTGGTTCCAGATCAAAGATATGGGTTGATACCTGATTGCCTGTTATTTTCAAAATATTATTATTGGGATTATGCACATATTAATATCTGGGATTTTAACTCAAACCTACATGGGAAAAAAGCCCCATATATCTGCTGATTCTAAGGACCAACATGTAATTAATTTGGACTAACTTGCCTCATTTTATTATGAGTAAGTGCCAAAGGAAACAAAATAGTCTATAATTACACTAAATTGGTAGTTTCACTTAGAGCTTCAGAAAAACAGGCATTAGAGTGGTGAATGCAGATATTATATACTGTTATTTATAACCGAGTATGTTGTTTCACTGCTACTGTATATCTGAGCAAGCATAACTAACACTGGATATCACTCTTAAAATCTATCCTTCAGCATTTTCATGATAAAAAAGTGAATTCACTAAAAAAAAGAATCATTTTGAAAAAAATTGCCCCCAACGAATAATATACTGAAATTGTTTGTTAAACTCCATTCCCAATAATGTTCTGAGTTAGTCACTTCATTTAAAAAAAGCTTACTCATGTCTACTTCAGTTGATTTTCTCTTAATGAGTGACCACGTTCTGAATGTTTAGTGGAATTTCATAATTAAGAGTTGATCAGCGGTGAGCAGCAGTCCACATGAGCAAGGTCCTATTCTTCTCTTTTGTGATTGTTAATTTGTGCAGGAGATCAGAAGTTACAGTGCAAATTGGCCAGTGTAAAATGGGAATACAGTGGATTCTGGTTAATTGAGCCATCAATTAATTGGGGCAGCCATTTATTTGGGACAACTCTTAAAGAACAAAAACTAATTGAGAAAATAGTCCGGATTCCCTTCATTTATTTGGGATGCTATCCTTATAGAGGGATCAGAAGTGGAGAGAGTGAGCAGCTTCAACTTCCTGGGTGTCAAGATCTTTGAGGATCTAACCTGGTCCCAACACATTGATGTAGTTATAAAGAAGGCAAGGCAGCGGCTTTACTTTATTTGGAGTTAGCAGAGATTTGTCATGTCAACAAGTACACTCAAAAACTTCTATAGTTGTACCGTGGAGAACATTTTGACAGGCTGCATGACTGTCTGGTATGGAGGGGCTGCCACACAGGACTGAAAGAAGCTGCAGAAGGTTGTAAATCTAGTCAGCTCCATCTTGGGTACTAGCCTACAAAGTACCCAGGACATCTTTCGGGAGCAGTGTCTCAGAAAGGCAGTGTCCATTATTAAGGACCTCCTACACCCAGGGCATGCCCTTTTCTCACTGTTACCATCATCTAGGGCAGTGGTCCCCAACCACCAGGCCGTGGACCGGTACCAGACCGCAAAGCATGTGCTACTGGGCCGCATGGAACCGATATGAGTCAACTGCACCTTTCCTCATTCCGTCACGCCCACTGCTGAACTTGAACGCACGTGAGGTCATTACCCACACGAGGACATCAGTTGGTCATTAACCTACAACTACTCGATGAGTGAAAAACAAATGTTGCTTGAGAGTTTCTTTGGAAGAGATGGCAGGGGAGATAAAAGGCCTAACAATGATGATAATGCGGAGACAGCTGGTGCCGAGACTGCAAAAACAAAGAAAGCTTCCTTCAACAGAAAATATGACGAGTCGTACATAAAATATGGCTTTATTGTGACCAGTGACTTGCACGCTCCAAGCCCCCTGTGTGTGATATGTGGAGACAAGCTGTCTAATGAGGCAGTGAAGCCCTCAAAACTGCTTCAGCACCTTGAGTCCAAGCACCTGCACTTAAAGACAAACCCATTGAGTTTTTTGAGTGGAAAAAATGTGATCAAGCGGGACAGAAGCAAGTGCAGAGAGCCACCACCTCCACAAATGCTGCTGCTCTGAGAGCATCGTACTTAGTGGCTAGCCGTATTGCTAAGGCTAAGAAGCCTTTCACTGTTGGTGAAGAATTGTGCCGTGAACTGCTGGGAGAAGTTGCAGCTAACAAGGTGGCACAGGTTTCTCTTTCAGCTGCCACAGTTTCAAGGAGAATCGATGACATAGTGGAAGACATCAAAGCACAGCTGTTGGAACGGCTTATTGAGTCTGGTTTCACTACCCAAGTCAAAGAGGTTGCTCCTGAATGCCAGTCTACACACTGTGTTACACCCAGGGAAATGCTGGCTAGCCGAAAACTGTCACCTGATCTTAACAGTGTATTGAGTGACGTTGTTGAAGTTATCAATCACATCAAAGCAAAGGCCCTTAACTCACGTCTGTTTGAGCAGCTTTGCGAGGAAATGGATCAGAGCACAAACGCCTTCTCTTACACACTGAAGTCAGGTGGCTATCAAGGGGGAGAGCCCTGGCCAGGGTTTTTGAGTTAAGAGAGCAGCTACAGAGATTTCTTTCAGGAAAAAACTCACCACTGGCAGCACACTTCAGTGACGAGTGGATAGCAAAACTCGCTTATCTGTGTGACATCTTCAACCTGCTGAATGAACTCAATTTGTCACTTCAGGGGAGAATGACAACTGTCTTCAAGTTGGCAGATAAAGTGTCTGCTTTCAAAGCCAAACTGGAACTGTGGGGATGGCGAGTGGACATGGGCATATTTGACATGTTCCCAACATTAGCTGGGAATTTGGGAGAGACTGAGGCTCACAGCTGGTGCGCGATCACCTATCTTCGCTGTCGACAGAATTCGAGCGTTACTTCCCAACCGTAAATGACCCAAGCTGTGCAAAGGAATGACCCAGTTGTGAACGTTCCTGGTGAATCATCCATGTCAGCGCGGGAAGAAGATCAATTCCTTGAGCTCGCAAATGACGGTGGGCTGAAAAGTATGTTTGACATACCATCTCTGCCGGCATTCTGGATCAAAGTCAAGGCTGAATATCCTGAGATAGCCACAAATGCGCTGAAAACTTTGCTTCCATTTCCGACATCATATTTCTGCGAAGTGGAGTTTTCTGCAATGAATGCAATGAAAGCTAAATTGCGGAATAGACTGGACATAAGGAACTCCCTTATGACTTATAATTGACTTACCACTATATCCACGCGAGGAAAATATGCATTGTGTGTTAAATATTAAATTCGTTAGATAAACCCTTTCAGAATCAAAATTGAGTGTATTAGCCACTTATAGTGACTTATAGTTGACTTATCATCTATATTCCGGTCATGATTAACAACCCCGCTGGTTGGCCGGTCCGCAGTGCAAAAAAGGTTGGGGACCCCTGAGCTAGGAGGTACAGAAGCCTGAAGGCACACACTCAGTGATTCAGGAACAGCTTCTTCCCTCTGCCATCCGATTCCTAAATAGACATTGAATCCTTGGACACTGTCTCACTTTTTTTAATATACAGTAATTCTGTTTTTGCACATTTTTAAAATCTATTCAATATACGTAATTGATTTACTTGTTTATTTATTATTATTAGTTTTATTTTATTTATTGTTTTTTCTCTCTGCTAGATTATGTATTGCATTGAACTGCTGCTGCTAAGTTAACAAATTTCACATCACATGCTGGTGATAATAAACCTGATTCTGATTCTGATTAATTGTGACAGGAGACTATTGCTGAATAGTTTATAACCAGCATCATCCGTATGTACGTGTGTGGCCATTAGACAATACACTGTCAGTTATGTGTGTTTATGTTCAAAAGGCAGTGACCTTTGTCACTAATAGTTGGTGAGAAATAAGTAGTAAGGCTATTCAGAACTGGCTTGCTCCCTGTTGATTCAACATTCAGAGTTGGAAATGCCAGTAACAGCCAGGAGTGAAAATGAAGCAATTTCACTACTTCAAAAAGTTAGGAATTATGAAGAATTTTAAGGTATCAACGATCATCTTGGATGTTCCCTTTGGTCCTCACTGGAAACTCAGCTCTCCCCTGTGGCTCCAAGTAGCTGTTCACATGTGATAGCGACCACTGGGCTAAACCAGGTGAGGGTAGCCAGTGGGTCTCATACCCTGGTAAGTTAGGGACATGCTATCCTAGAAAGTGAAATCAGCTCCGGCAAACTGGATAGATGAGATCTACAGTGAGTTCCAATAGCCATGAAGGCAATTCCACAACACTATGTGGAGAGCAAGGGCACGAAGAAACAGAAAAAGTCATGGTTATCCACTGCAACCAGGGAAGAACCCCAGTTGTGATGTCTACTCATACCACTGGACTCAGACTTCTGAGGTCAAGAGAGTGGAACTGCCCCAGTGCAATAGATTTTCCACTTTAAAATCTCCCCCACACAGGTTGGCTGGCTGTCCTCATCAGATACAATTGACAACCACCATAGTAATGGTAGTGTTCTAATTTGTTCTGTATTTCATTTAAATGCATAGTTTGTTCCTCAGTTAAATGATAGTTTGTTTTATTTTATATATCTTCTGAACAATTTCCACGAAACTTCAACTAATTGGAGCAGCCGCTTAATTGGGCCAAATGTTCTGGTCCCGATGTGTCCTAATTAACCAAAATCCACTGTACTTTCAGCATAGTTTCTCAATGTTTTAGAAATCTGATGGGTTGACTAGTGCAAAAATCAAACACTATTTGTTATAAAAGAGGGTATAGCAATTAATTGAAGAACACAAATGATATATTTTAAAATTTTCTTTCCTAGATTGTTAAAAGTCATAAAGTCGTAGCAATAAAGTATGCATTTCCTGTGCATGCATAATGTCCAGCAACACTAAGCTGTTGTACCAGTATGTTGTACTCAATTTCAAATCCAAATCTTTATTTTCAGTTTATCATTGGAAGATTAAAGCTAAATACAAAATCCAGTCACTTAGACTCAATAGATTGAAATCAGCTGCTCCAAGTGGAGCATTTCCATGAATGTTTTCGAACAGCCCAGCTATATACAACTGATGTTATAGGTTGTTTACCCTTCTGTATGTAGTTTGACAGTTCCAAGCAGGAACAACCCCATGATTTTAAATTCACTGGATTGCAAATGGTTCAAGGTGAATATCTGTGCATGTGACTTAACCTCACGTTATACATGTTTTTATGGATGATAATTGGAGGAAGACCATGACCCAGTTTGCCCATTACTGCCCACCCCATACTCCCCCAAACTTGCACACATTGCTGGCCCTGACACAGCATCCATATTGTTGATCCCTCACAGGAGTATTGATAATAAAATTTTTAACTTAATAAACACATTTTAGAAAGCAAAACTCCATTTATCCAAAATCCACCATCATTGTTTTTTGTCCTGTTTTGGTAACAGGGAGAAGTTTTCTTTTAATGAAATTGAAAAGCAGAAGTATTCCTTTCAAAACTGCTCACTGAGGCTTGAGTTTAAAGTCAACATTTTTGAATGATTAACTATTTTCCTTTAGTAATTAACTATATTATTTTCTAATCAAGAATGGAATTGTGACCATTCCAAAATCCACAAAGAAGGAAAGGATTTGGGAAAACTGCCAGGTAAGTTTTTTAATTATTCTGTTTTCTTACTTTACCTTAATTCTGTACTATAGACCCTTCGGTAGCATTTCCCAAATGAAAGGTTAATCTTCCTTCATCTTTGGAGGTTAAGATCCAACAAGCTGTACCTCTTAAGAAGCATGGAGGTGTAAATGAATTGATAGAAAGGTTCATTGCTATTCTTTGTTGTCGCAATTGCATCAAATAGTTTTAGAACAATTGGCAGACCTCTCTAATATCACTGACGATTGAATCATTGGCATATAATTTTAGCAAAATGAATCATCGATACCATACAGCCCTCATTGGTGGGGGAGAAGCTCCGTTCAATGCCAACTGGCACCTCCATTGTATCCTGGATAATGGACTATCTGACTGGGAGACCACGGTATGTACTGCACCAGAGCTGTGTGTCAAACATGACTATAAATAGCACTGGACCCCCACAGGGGACTTTAGTGGCTCCCTTCCTGTTCACCCTGTATACCTCGGACTTTAGATACAACACTAAGTTATGTCATCTGCAGAAATTCTCTGATGACTCAGCCATAGTTGGGTGTATTAAAGAAGGACAAGAGGATGAATACAGGGCCCTGGTGGAGGACTTTGTCAAATGCTGCAAGCTGAATCATCTGCAGCTGGACAGTAGTAAGACAGTAGTGCTTTAGGAAGACCAAGCCTGCATTGCTCCCTGTTGCTATTGATGGTGAGGACATGGATGTGGTGAGGACCTACAAGTACTTAGGGGTGCACCTGGATGACAGACTTGAGGGGAGCACCAGCTCAGAGGCTATGTACAAGAAGGGCCAGAGTCACCTCTACTTCCTGAGGAGACTGAGGTCTTTTGGAGTATGAAGGCTTCTCCTTCACATGTTCTACAAGTCTGTTGTTGTCAGTGCAATCTTCTTTGCAGTGGTGCGCCGGGGCAATGGCATCAACACAGGTGATGCCAACAGGCTCAATAAACAGATTAGAAAGGCTGGCTTTGTTACTGGAGTTAAACTGGACACATTGGAGGCTGTGGTAGAACAAAGGACCCTACGGAAAATCCTGGCAATTTTGGACAACATTTCTCACCCTCTGCATGGCACCTTGGCTGAACAGAGGAGCACTTTTATTAATAGACTAAGATGACTGCGCTGCTCCAAAGAGCGTTATATGAGGTCATTCTTACCCTCGGCCATTAGGCTTTATAATGAATCAACCAATAGCTGTGGAAGTGATGACCCCCTCCTGTAAGACTGTTTGTAGTAACTTATTTTTTATTCTTTCTACTTCTTTTCTAATATTTCTGTCTGTGCAATTGTAATGCTCCTGTGACACTGTAATTTCCTTTGAGATCAATAAAGTATCTATCTATCTGTAGTAAAGTGTGGCGCATAGCCAAGTGGTTAGGACGTTGGGCTCACGATCTGAAGGCTGTGGGCTTGAGTCTCGGCCAAGGCAGTGTGTTGTGTCTTTGAGCAAGGCACTTAACCACACACTGCTCCAGTCCACCCAGCTGAAAATGGGCACCGGCAAAATGCTGGGCATTAACCTCGCGATAGACTGGCGTCCTATCTGGGGGGAAGGAGGAGGAGTCTCGTACTCTCAGTTGCTTCACGCCACAGAAACCGGCATAAGCACCGGCCTGATGGGCCACAAAAGCTCGGGACAGACTTTAACTTTTTGTAACTATCTATAATAACTGGATTATAAAAAGACATGATCAGCAGCCACTAGTATAAAGAATTCAAATAGTGACAGTTATTGGCATAATAAGAGAACCCATCATTTAAATACTGATGCAGAGTTTAAACAAAAATCCTTGGAATTACAGAGACAGGATTCTGTGTCAATATGTCTAAATCACTGCCACATGTTGTTCCATGATGCACTTTTACCACTTAGATCAAGGACTGGTCAGGAAACTGAGACAATAGGATAGACCATGAATGTGACAGATACGGGGTCCAGAAAGTATGTTCAAGGAGCTTCAGACATTACACTTGTCCAATAAGTGTCTTGCAGCAAATGTGACCACAGCACTGTGGTGCAGCAGGCCATTCAGGATGAGAGTAATAAAAAGAAAATATTAACAAAGATGCTGCATAAGCCATGTAGTAAGAATGGGTGATTATGACAGAAGCAAGTATCTGTGCTTGTAAGGGCAGTTGGAAGGAATGAAAACAAAAAAAATACTCTCCATAATTCTATCTTTGACTTCAGCTCCTTTACTGCACCCCAAAGTAAACTATGCAGTTCAGCCTTTACTGACAAGAGGCTGAAAGTACCATATGCCATCTAAAAAAGAAATGACAAATAATCTATCAGCCCCTCCACTGAAGTTCTAAAACTTGATGGGGGATAAACTTTAGTTGCAAATTCACAATTTCATCTTCCCTGGCTGCAAAGTGAAGAACATGCCAGGAGACCACAGAATGTGACTACTTTCAAGAGAGGTGATGAATCTGACCATTTTAAAGGAAAAGTGGTCTCCCTGCTGCCTGACGGGGAAAATTTTCACCAAGGTCCTTTGCAATACCTCCAACAATTGTTCCCTGTTGGAGTCTGAATGACATTAATCTAGAAGCATGCTGGACCTTGACAACTCCAAGAAAAATGCAAGAAGAGAATCCAATTACTAGATATGGTCTTTATCAATTTTGCTGGAAACTTTGATTCTCAGTTGAGAGAGACTTGGGAATCCTCAAATTTGATTGCCTGCAGAAATTCATTCCCATCTTACAGGTGCTTCATGATCACATGCCACCAGTAAGTCCATTGCATGTCCAATCTGAATATATTGTGGTATTAAGCAAGATTATTTTCTCACTATGACCCTCTGAGTTATTTTTGAAATGCTTGAATGCTGTACTTGCTTCCACAAGCTTTCTGCTGGACAGGGGCCAATGGGAAATTACTTACCCTACGTTACCACCACTCCAGGACCAAAAAGTCAATCTTACTTAAAGCATTTGGTCTGCAGTACACAGATGTTCAAAAACCAGGCTTCAAGTCAGCATTAATATATTAACTGAGATGTGTGGGGGTATGGGCCTACAATCAGCCTGTGCTCACTATACAACACCACCCTCCAACAATAGAGCCATGACAAGACTCAACAAAGATATCTTCAGCGCACCAGCAGAGCATTAAGAATAATAAGTCTCAGTGCAAAGCTTTAGATCTCCTTATAGCAGGTACTTCAAAGCACTGAAGCTGCCTCTGTACAATCTTCTAAATCCACAGGAGGCTAAGCTATAATTACAGTCAGTTGACTGTCAGGTGGGCCACAAGTTTCACCTACCTGAAACCAGATTCCCAAAACCAGCACATTGTTCTGTTTTCTGTCATGGGAAGAGATTACCATGTGGACACGGGAAGAGATTTGCCAAGCCTCCTTTCTAATCTACACTCCTTCCTTGGAATCCTTGGCCCAAAAGGGCACTGGAAATGGCACTAAAGAACCTTGAGACCTTGCACTGGGAGCATACTGAAGTGAAAGCAAAGGGAGCATCCCCGCCTATCCTGCCAGACACTTCTTGCCCCGGCAATCATCTCAAAACCATTGAACTGATTGAGGAATAGTAGTAAAAGCAGACAGTATACTTGGAGAGATAAATATTATTGGCTGCTATCATGAGTACAAGTTCCAAAGGTGCCAAGCTTTATGACATCGGTTTAGTGCTGGAGTAGTAAGATCCAGGATGAAGAAACAGAGTGTACAGATGTAAGAATATTCTAACAATTGGGGTCAGAGCAAAGAAAATGGCAAGGAGACAAAATAAAAAGACAAGATCTAATAGTCATCACAGAAATATGGTAGAAGGTGACAAAGTGGAGGCTATCAGTGTGATCTGGGACTTATGGCTCTTTTAGGAGTAGTGACTGCAGTATGATTGATTAGTCTGTAACTAGGGTTTCAAATCTGAATTAAGTAAACTACAAAAGCACCCAGCAAGAACTGGCTATGGTGAATTGAGAAATTACATCAAAATTTATGACAGGTAAACTAGAGTCATAGAGCACTATGGCATAGAAACAGATCCTTTGCCCCGTCTAGCCTGTGGTGAACTGTTGTTTTGCCTAGTCCCATCGACCTGCACCTAGACCGTAGCCTCCCCCCCTATACCCCTCCTGTCCATGTACTTATCCAAACTTCTCTTAGGTGTTGCAATCAAACATGCATCCACCAGTTCTGCTGGCAGCTTGTTCCACACTTGCACCAACCTCTGAGTGAAGTTCCCCCTCAGGTTCCCCTTAAACATTTCACCTCTCACTCTTAACCAATGACCTCTTAACCTCTAGTTTTAGTCTCACCCAACTTCAGTGGTAAAAGCCTGCTTGCATTTACAGCAGTGATGGTTTACATCTAAGCATTTAAAGAATTAAATCATTGTTCACAAGTTTAGATTTTTAAAAAACTAACAGTAAAAATAGTCGAGCCATTGCCACCAAGAGTTAAAGATAGTATTTGATCAAAGAAAAAGGCATATAATGTTGCCAAGAAAAGTAGTGAGCCTGAGAATTGGGAACATTCAGAACTTAGCCAAAAAGAACCAAAACATTGATATGAAAGGGAAAATAGAATATGAGTGTACTCAAATGTGAAGCATAAACAGACGGTAAAGAGCTTCTACAGATATGTCAAAAGAGAAAGATCAGCTCAGGTTGGTGTGTTTCTTCCTGATAAACACAACAGAAATTACATTGCTATGTTTTTAAATGAGGTGTATCCAAGAGTTTAGTAAAAAAATGAGTGGAAATCCCATTGAAAATGTGCAACATTTGTACAAAGCCTGACAAGGTTGTTGAATAGCTGATGTTTCCCCTAGCTGTGGTGTTAGAAACAAGGGCTCACAGTCACAAAATAAGGGTCATCTATACAGTACTGAGATGAGAAACTACATAATCCCTAAGTAAGAGAAACTTTGGGACTATCTACACCAAGGGCTGCAGATGCTCAATTGCTGAGCATATTCAAGACAGAAGTTGTTAGATTATTAGATATAAAAAGAAAATCAAGGGTTAAGGAGAAAGTGAAGTGAAATGGCACAAAAGTAAAAGATCAATAAGGATACTGTCTCCTGCTTCCATTTTTATGCTCCGGATTTGGTACCGGTGAATGAAGGATATTAGTCCGATTAGATAACAGAATAATTTGCATGGATTAGGGTATCCAAGTGCACAAGCCACTAAAAACTAGCACATGGGTACACAGATCAGTTAAAAAGCCAAATGAAATGTAATCTTGTAATTCACATTAGAATTCAGAAATGAGTTTGTTGACCTCAGTTCTATTGAGTTTCAATCAAGCCTCTTCTAGTACATTTTGGATGCTGCACAGCAGTGAGAATATTTTGGCTGTCATGGAGTTACTGATGTTTCAGCAAAATCTACCAGGCTCAAAGCATGACATTATGAGAACAACTTGCACAAACTTGGCTGGCATCCTCTTGCGCTTTTGGCTTACGAACACTGGATCAGGAATGGCTCATATCACATTTGCCTACTCTGCCTTCTAATGTTACTTTGGCTGATCCTGGATCTTAGCTATGTTTTCATGCACAAAAATCATCCAGTCTCTATTATGATTAAGTTCAAAAGTAGTGTATCCACAGTTCTCCGAGTCAGAATATTCCAATGAGTCACAGTCCTCTGCAGTACCTTTCCTTGGTGGAATCCAAAATGCTGTACCAAGTCCCCTTCATACTAGATTCTCCAGCCAGAGGAAGTAGTATCTCATAATATCTATTCTGTCAGACTCCCTCAGAATCTTGACCACTTCCCATATTACTGAGCTCCACAGTGAGTGCACATCCATCCAACTCTGGCTCACCCTAGTGCAGACTGCAGTTAGACACATCTATCTCAATACTCCACCTTATATCTCCCTCTTTTTATCTCAATATTGCATTGGTTTACAAGCTTTCTGCTAAAGTGGAGAACAAAATGTTTCAACCTTTGTTGCCAGTAATAATAATTTCTTAGTTCACAATAATTAAGAAGAAAGAGAAAAATATTCTCAAAACTCTATTAATTCAAGAATTTCCCTTTTCTGGTACCATGTGGACTGTGCTGTATATTAATCTTTGCTAAATTGTCCTGTTACCAGTTCCCTAAAAACTGAACTCTAGCCCATTTCTGACTATTGGAGCCAGATTACCTGGACTATAATTTCTATTCATTCACCCTTTTCAGTGACCCACATTGGAGTACAATGTGATACTCTCCCTTCCAGTCAGCACCAATAAAGCATGACAGCCTTAAGGATCCCCAGTCATTAACAATGTGCACCCTATCCCACAATATTCATTTTTACTCCCACAATTAAATGCTTTCATAGTGATGATGTCAAATTGCCCATGGTCTCTGCATTCTTTGTTGTTATTCTTATGGGTTCCAAGTTCTTACCTATTAACCAGTGTCTCACTGAATCCTTCATTTCTAAATGTACCTGACTGCAAGTAATATCTCTTGAGCATGACCATTAACTAAACAGTAACTACCACCTAAGATGTCGACTTACTGGAGTAAATTATTCCAATAATTCCCTATACAACAACCAGCCCTCCCCACCCAACCCAACCCACCAGCTCCCAAAGTATGCAAATATTTTTAAATACCTGGGATCAAACTGGCCACCTCAATCTCTCACAATACCTTTGACTTATTGCAGTGATAGCAATGACAGTGGGACCCACTAAAGGAGATAAGCTATTACTTATTTATGAACCCCAGAGCAACTTTACAATTAAAGCTATTGGAAGGTTCATTTATTATCAAAATATGTATGCAATATACAACTCTGAGATTCCTCTTCTCCAGATAACCACAAAACAAAGAAAAACCATGCAGTAAGTTCACGACAAACAGCAACCCCCCCCCCCACACCCGCACAAAAACACATCAAGAACATTGGCATCCAAAATATCTGGCATAATTTTTTTTTCCAAATAAATGGCTTTGAAAATCTGAGATTCTCTCCTCTGAGGCTATGTATGCCCTTTGGAAAGCAGGTAAATGGTGTGTGTTGAAGATCACTGGATGGGTTAAAAGTGCAAGGTATTGAATAACTGAATCCTGGCACAGAGCATTCGGTATCAGAAATAATACCGCAGCATTACAGCAAATAACAGAACCATGAGGACAGCAAATTAGTGCAATGGAGTTAGATTTGCTGCTGTAATATGTTAGCAATATCAAATTGGAATCAGATACAGTGGATTTATACCATGCAAATAGACACTGGTGTTTGGAAATTAGATCACAAAAGCTAGTTTCATCCTAGCCTGAGACACCAATAGATATGGGACAGCAAGCTAAGATGAGCCAGTAATTCTCTGTGAGCTGAAGTTGGAATCTGCATTTCATTGATGGCACAGGATCAGAAACCTTTGTGGGGAATGCCAATCAAAAATTAACATGAAATCCTTTCTTTGAGTATGGTGGACCTTCATCAGACCATACTTAAAAAGACTTTCTCAATAATAATAAGTTTTAGATAACTACCTGAGTACAATAACATATTGATCTATACGATTCAAAAACTGAGTTGAATTTCAGATTATTTTATTACTTGAAATAAAATGAGCTGATGTTTCCCCGTTGTTCCATTTTACTGAGATGCTAACTTCAAGGAACAGAGGAATACTGCTAACTTCACTACACCATGCACTTTGTAGGTATTCCATTTTTCCCTTGCGGAGGATGATGTTACAGATCTAAATGGAATGCATGATGGCCGACATGTGTCCTGGGATCCTACAAATATCGAATAATGTATGTCAAAATTTTATTCACACTCAGTTTCGTAATAGATATCAGATGTTCATTCTTTTGATTTATACAAATTGATATTATGAAAATACTTTAGGGAATATTTCAGCAGTAATTCAACAAAATCATCACATACCAATGCCATGAACAGACCTCATACACAAAGAATTTTTAATTTTATGTTTCTGCTGGAGATTTAACTAGTGGCTAGTATCATAGAATTTCTGCATGTCATGAATACTGTAGATCATAGAAAGGTATTTCCATTTATTTGGTGCCCTGTTGCATTGAACCTAAATTTTTAAATCCCAAACCAGTGTTTTAAAATTTTTAAATGTTAAAATAACTTTGCTTATAAAGAACTGAAGGAACTAAATACAATACTTATTATCTGAACCTATTGAGACAAGAAATAAAAGCAGAACAAAACTTTTGAATGTAAAGTAAATAAAGTTACTAAAATCATGAAAGCATGAAATAAAATCAACTCTGCATATTTGAAAAATGTTCAAGATGATTACCCTTGGAAACATAGAAGATCTTAACCTCAAATTAACTTGGTACATCTCTGATATATATACACACACACAGTTGAAGTCAGAAGTTTACATACACTTAGGTTGATGTCATTAAAACTCATTGTTTAACCACTCCACTGATTTCATATTAGCAAACTATAGTTTTGGGAAGACGTTGAGGACATGTACTTTGTGCATGACAGGAGTAATTTTTACAACACTTGTTTACTGACAGATTATTTCACTTTTAATTGACTATATCACAATACCAGTGGGTCAGAAGTTTACAAACAAAATCAAAAGAAATCAGCCAAGACCTCAGGAAAAAAAATTGTGGACCTCCACAAGTCTAGTTCATCCTTGGGGGCAATTTCCAAACGCCTGAAGGTACCACGTTCATCTGTAAAAACAATAGTACGCAAGTATAAACACCATGGGACCATGCAGCTGTCATACCGCTCAGGAAGGAGACGCATTCTGTCTCCTAGAGGTGAACCTACTTTGGCGCGAAAAGTAGAAATCAATCCCGGAACAACAGCAAAGGACCTTGTGAAGATGCTGGAGGAAACAGGTAGACAAGTATCTATATCCACAGTAAAATGAGTCCTATATCGACATAACCTGAAAGGCTGTTTAGCAAGGAAGAAGCCACTGCTCCAAAACTGCCATAAAAAAGCCAGACTACAGTTTGCAAGTGCACATGGCGACAAAGATCTTACTTTTTGGAGAAATGTCCTCTGGTCTGATGAAACAAAAATTGAACTGTTTGGCCATAATAATCATCGTTATGTTTGGAGGAAAAAGGGTGAGGCTTGCAAGCCGAAGAACACTATCCCAAACGTGAAGCACGGGGGTGGCAGCATCATGTTGTGAGGATGCTTTGCTGCAGGAGAGACTGGTGCACTTCACAGAATAGATGATATCACGAGGAAGGAAAATTATGTGGATATATTGAAGCAACATCTCAAGACATCAGCCAGGAAGTTAAAGCTCGGTCACAAATGGGTCTTCCAAATGGACAATGACCCCAAGCATATCTCCAAAGTTGTGGCAAAATTGCTTAAGGACAACAAAGTCAAGGTATTGGAGTGGCCATCACAAAGCCCTGACCTCAATCCGATAGAAAATTTTTGGACACAACTGAAAAAGCGTGTGCGATCAAGGAGGCCTACAAACCTGACTCAGTTACACCAGTTCTGTCTGGAGGAACGGAACAAAATTCCAGCGACTTATTGTGAGAAGCTTGTGGAAGGCTACCTAAAACATTTGACCCAAGTTAAACAATTTAAAGGCAATGCTACCAAATACTAACAAACTGTATGTAAACTTCTGACCCACTGGGAAAGTGATGAAAGAAATAAAAGCTGAAATAAATCATTCTCTCTACTATTTGACATTTCACATTCTTAAACTAAAGTGGTGATCCTAACTGACCTAAGACAGGGAATGTTTTCTAGGATTAAGTGTCAGGAATTGTGAAAAACTGAGTTTAAATGTATTTGGCTAAGGTGTATGTAAACTTCTGGCTTCAACTGTATCTCCCTCTCCCTCTCCCCTCCCCCTCCTCTCTCTCTCCCTCCCTCTCCCTCTCCCTCTCCCCTCCTCCCTCTCCCTCCCCCTCCCTCCTCCAAACCCCCCCCCATCTCGGGAGACAGACCATTCATTGACATCTTTTACAAAAACCTACTGACTCACAATTATCTTGATAGCCCTTCCCAATTTGCAAAAATACTATTCCTTTCTCTCATTTCTTCTGTGTCTGTCACTTCCATTCTCAGGGTGAAGCCTTCCATTCTAGAACATCTGAGATGTCCTTTCAAAGAATTGGTTTTCTCTTCCACCACCATCACTGCTGCCCTCATCCACATCTCCTCCATTTCTCACACATCTCACCCCACCTTCCCACTGTCAGAACCGAGATAGGGCTCACCTTGTTCTTACTTACCACCCCAGAAGCCTCTATATAAAACACATCATTCTCCATAAATTCTGCAACCTCCAACAAGGTCCTACCACTAAACACATCTTTCTTTTCCCCCTCCACTTTCTGTAGGGATTGCCCTCTTCCTAACCCCTTTGTCCACTTATCCCTCCCCAATGATCTCCTTCCTCATGGATCTCCCTCCCTGCAAGTGTGACAAGTGGTACACTTGTCCCTAAACCTCCTCCTTCACCACCATGAAGTTCTTCCAGGCGCAGCAACATTTCTGCTGGGAGTTTGTCGGAGTCATCTGTTGTAGCCCATGCTCCTGGTTTGGACTCTTCTTCACTGGGTAGGCCTGATGCAGATTGGGGGACAAGTTTGTCAGGCACATTTGTCTGTCACAAAAGGCAGGATCTCCAAGTGGCTACCCATTTCGGTTTGACTTCCTATTCCCATTCTGCCATGATGAGGCCATACTCAGACTGGGGAAGCAACACCTCATATTGCACCTGTGTTTCTTTCCTCTCTTTTTCCATTCCCTGGTTACCCTCTCAGCCCTTCTCTCCACCTGCCCATCACCTCCCTCTGGTTCCTTTCCTCCTTCTTTACCCTTTACGTCTTCAAACTATTGCCTTCCAGCTTCTTACTTTAACTCCTCCCCCCATCCACCTTCCCCCCTCACTAGGTTTCACCTATCACCTGTAACCTGTTCTCCTTCCTTTACCCCAACGATTTTATTCTGGCCTCTGTCCCCTTGTTTTTCTTTCTAGTCCTGATGAAGGACCTCAGCCCAAAATGTTGACTGTTTAATCCTCTCCATAGACGCTGCCTGACCTGCTGAGTTCCTCCTGAGTTATTTTGTATGTATTTTTCAATATTTCCAGCATCTGCAGAGTCTCTTGTGTTTAAGATTTTATCAATAGAAGTGTGTCAGCATCAGGCAGGACACAAGTAAATTTATATTGCTTATTGACAGGTTTTAGAGGCCACTTATGATAAAGTACTAACTGAGGCTTTGCAGCGCACCCCCCCCCCCAAACATTAATATGTAAGGAATCTGAAAAAGGCTTTCACCATAATTTAATGTGAGTTCAAATATGACTGCTGAATAGATAAAATTAGTAATGTGCTTGACCATAAAGTGGCATTCATCGGTATTCAGCTTGTCTTCATTAAGCTACTAGCAGGGGTACAGCAATTGACTTCAAAGCATAGAAAAATTCTTAACTGTCAAATGTAATAAAAAACTAATTTCAACACATTTTCTTCAATTTTCCTTCTGGTTGTTAGTTAATGCCATGATTTCTTTACTCTTGTGTATTAATGCCTGATCTCTTAACCTTCACTAATGTGGCCCAGATGAAAGTAGAGCACAGTGGTACACTTATCAAAGACATCTTCCCACTCCTTTTGCTGGTTGATGCTAAAAATAGTCAGCTATAGATAAGAAAAGAGACTTGTGATATAAATGCTTTTCTCCCTGTAATAAAGACTAAGTTGTATTTTAATAATGGTCTTTAAAACGGTGAATGGTTTTAAAAGACTTTACTTGATTGAAGATGCAATGAGAAGGAAGTTATCATTAACTTAAGATGCATACTGAGAGTGAGGAGGGAGGTTAGGAGAAATTTCTTTACATCAGAGCTTCCAAACTCTCTTGCTGTGTCCCACTTCAGGGAGACTAGGTTTTGGTGGAGTCATACCCATTCCTTATACAGTGGAAGATAGTTAATTATTGGACTTCAGCCATCTCAACCCTGGCATATTAATGCAGGTGTTCTTCAGGACAGTTCAGTGAGACAAATCATCTTTGGGTGTTTCACCAGTGTCATTTCCACCCTGAATTGGGCTCATAAATAGGAAACAACATTCTCACTACTGTACTCAGGTGCTTGGCAGTGGCCATTACTCATTAGCATCTCTAGCTTTGCTGCTATCAACACTTTCAGTATCACCATTGACCAGAACTCAACCAGAACAGTCATGCAGGTACTGCTTCACTGACAGCATTTCAGAAGTTAGATACCTTGCAATAAGTGACTCATCTTCAGCTGCTGACATCTTTTCATAACCTGCATGGTGCAATGTAACTGTGTGATAGGATACTCCTCTTGCTTGGATGAGTGGAACTCCAGCAACAGTTAAATTTGACATATTCCACGAAAAAGCAGTACACTTACTTCCCACCCCATCTACCAACTTAGTTATTCACTCTTTTGAATGAATGAATGAATGAAATTTATTTCGGTCAGTACAAACATAACAAAAAGCATGATTTCATGGGACAAAATTACAACAAAAAACATAGGTATTCCTTAAAACAGACTGAAAGTGTGTAGGCTGAAGCTACAGCTTACTATGCCTACTTCTCTTACTTATACAACAACATATTTGGCGTCAATCATCACATCAAAACAAAAAATTTCATAATCTTTTAACACAGAGGCCAATTCCATGTATCATTTATTTACATTACTCCCATTCATTTAAAATCATGTATTTTATATTTGTTCATTAAATTATTTTTAAATAATTTTTTAAGCTTGTTAAGTGTGGTGCATGTTTTTAAATTCTCACTACAACTGTTCCATAGATTCCCCCCTGACTGAAATACAATAATTTTTTACATTTGATCTTAACCTTTGTTTTTGAAGTATATATGTTCCTCCCAAATCATGTTGACTTTCTCTCACTCTTTTGACCATTGGTAGACTATGGCTGCAGTATATACCATTTCTAAAGTGCACTGTAATTACTCAACCAGTATACTTATTCAGCACTTCCCAAGCCGGCAATCTCTACCACACAAAAAGTGCTGGAGGAACTCAGCAGATCTGGCGGTCTGTATGGAGGGAAACAGTCCATGTTTCGGCTTGAGACCCTTCATTTGGATTTCCTGTGAAATGTTGGCTGTCCACTTATCTCCTTAAATGCTGCATGACCTGCTGATTTCCTCCAGCACCTATGTTATTGCAGGCTCTACCATCAATATGAGGAACAGATTCCTGGGAACGCCAGTGCCCAAACATGCAGCAAGCCAAGAATATATTATCTTGTTGGGTCTAGATCCACAAAAGCATTGTGGGTCTATTTTTCCATGAGCATGACAACAGCACTTCAAGAGGTGACTCACCGTTATCTTTTTGAGGACAATTAGAGATGGACCGTGAAAGCCAAAAAAAAATTATGCTATAACTGCAGCATAAAACAGCTACATCTATACTGCATGAAATACAAAATGTTTTGAAGTCTGATGTTTTAGGGATTTTACGAATTCCTTGAAAATTTGTTTTTGGGATTACAATGTCAAATTTTGGTCCATTAAATCAGTTTTTCATTTGACCTTCTAAGCAGTTAATTCTGCTGGTTAACTATTTAACCAAATAGCAGGTGAAAGAAGGAGCTTGTAGCTGAGTGAGACTGAAAGTAAATATCTTTCAGTTTAACCGTCTATGCTAACAACATCCTGAAGTCTTATTTAGAAGTATCAGTCGTTGCAGATTTTGCTTTCTAATCTCAGTAAAGTTGCAGATATACAGATGAATATATTCTCTTGTATTACTTAAATAAAACCCTTTAGAAGAATGTTATGGATGTCTCAGAGATTGTTATATCACTTTAGATTTTAAGAAACAAAGTAGCCAATATATGAATAAACCACATAATATACCTTTGTTGTATAATGGCCAAATTAAGAATATGTGAACCACACCCATGAAGAATCAATGGCTTTTTTCAGTTATGTCTGGTCTCAATTTATTGCATATCTGAGTTAGCACAAAATGTGCAGTCACTCAGACCGTTAACATCCTGCCTTTATCATGAGAAGGACAATATATTAAAAAGCCACACCTAAACTGTTACAAAAGAAACCCAAATTTCACACATTTCTATAATACAATTGATAAACAATGGCAGAGTCAGACAACCTTCACAAAATACAGTATTACAATAATAGAGAGAGAGGAATAGAAGAAAGGAGCTTTACTTTATAGCAGCAGTGTCACCAACAATGCTCTGACCTAGAATACCAGCGTGTGACTCCACACTCAGACATGCTTTCACAGGAGTTGCTGACCAGAAATGTGATATAGTTTCATACTGAGCGTCACCTGGTATACTGAGGGCCAGCAGCAGACTAGATGCAATAACTCAAAATATCTCTGCCATTCAACAAGATTGTGGCTGGTCTACCACCTGAAAATTTCTCTGCCCTCCCTCCCCCTCCCCTCAGTCCTCTACTGTCCAGGTCTATCAATTTCAGTTTGAATGCAGACTGAGCCCACCCTCCGGGATAGAGAATTCCAAAGATTTACCACTTCTCTTCATTTCAGTCCGAGGTGCCATACATCATACACCTTATTGTGCAAAACTGAGCCTTAGTCCTAGACTCCTCAGCCAGGATAAGCAACACCTCCCTCCGCCCTGCCCCCCAGATTTACCCTTTCAAGCCTCCCACGGAGGTTACATTGTTTTAGTAATTAAATAGAAGCCCTACTTGCTCAAATTTCTCCTCATCTCCTTACTGGTCTTACAATTTCAGAGGATATGTTCTGGGCCCAGCATGTAAGTGCAGTTACAAAGAAAGCATGGCAGCGCCTCAACCTCCTTAGAAGATTGCGTACATTCATCATGAAATCTAAAACTTTGACAAACTTCTATAGATGTGTGGTGGTGAGTATGTTGGTAGGTTGCATTACAGCATGGTATGGGAACGGCAATGCTCTTGAATGGAATATCCTCCAGAAAGTAGTGGATGCTGCCCAGTCCATCATGGGTAAAGCCCTTCCCATCATTACGCATATCTACACGGAGCGCTGGCGCAGGAAACTAGCATTCATCTTCAAGGACTCCCACCACCCAGACGATCTCTCCTCTTACTACTGCTATCAGGAAGAAGGTTCAGGAGCCTCAGGACCCACAACACCAGGTTCAGGAACAATTAGTACCCTTCAGCTACCAGGTTCTTAAACCAATGGGGATAACTTCCCTCAACCTCACTCACCCCATCATTAAACTGTGCCCACAATCTATGGATTCACTTTCAAGGACTCTTCATCTCATGTTCTCAATATTTATTGCTTACTTGTTTATTATTATATTATTTTCTTTTGTACTTGCACATTGGTTGGTTGTCCATCTTGTTGGGTGTGGTCTTTCATTGATTCTATTGTGTTCCTTGGATTTATTGAATATGCCACAAGAAAATGAATCAGGGTTGTATATTGTGACATATATGTACTTCAATAATAAATGTACTTTGAACTCTATTGTCATCCCAGGAACCGAAGCTGCTCTTCCTCTATTACAAGTGCATCCTTTTTTAGGTAAGGCAACCAAATTTATACATAGTATTCTGGGTGAAGTTTTATCAAGGCCCTATATACTCATAACAAGACATTCTTGTTCTTGGGGTCAAATTTCCTTGCAATAAAGACCATATTATTTGCCTTCTAAATCATGTGCTGCACATCTATACTAACTTTCAATGATCTGTATATAGCGTTATAGAGTCAAAGAATACTACAGTACAGAAGCAGGTCCTTAAGTCCATCTAGTCCATGCTTGATGAGGCATGTGAATAACTTATCCCAATTAACTGAACTGAAAGACCTCACCCTGAGCTCCAAGTTATATAATGGAAGTCCTCAGCGGGTGACATGCACCAAACATAGTCATTGGCTGATGTGAATGTTAATTGCAATTATTTAATTTTCAAAAAGACCCTCAATTCTGTAGCTCTGTGATTATAAACCTAAAAAAATCATGAATATTGGGCGACACACACAATTCTGGAGGAGCTCAGCAGGCCAGACAGCATCTGTGGAAAAGAGCACAGTCGATGTTTTCGGGCGAGGCCCTTCAACAGGACTGGAGAAAAAAGCTGAGGAGAAGATTTAAGTTGGGGGGGGAGGGGAGAGGGAAACACCTGGAGGGGGAGGAATGAAGTAAAGAGCTAGGAAGTTGATTGCTGAAAGAGACAGAAAGCCATGGAAGAAGGGGGGAGGAGCACAGAGGGAGGCGATGAGCGGGCAAGGAGATAAGGTGAGAGAGGGAAAAGGGGATGGGAAATGATGAGGGAGTGGGGAAGAGGGCTGTGGGGCATTACCAGAAGTTCGAGAAATCAATGTTCATGCCATCAGGTTGGAGGCTACCCAGACGGAATATAAGGTGTTGTTCCTCCAACCGAAGTGTGGCCTCATCACAACAGTAGAGGAGGCCATGGATAGACATATCGGAAAAGGAATGGGAAGTGCAATTAAAATGGGTGGCCACTGGGAGATCCTGCTTTTTCTGGTGGACAGACCATAGGTGCTCGGCAAAGCGGTCTTCCAACCTACATTGGGTATCACCAATTACAGGAGTACCGGGCACAGTATGTGACTCCAGCAAACTCACAGGGAGTGTCACCTCACCTGGAAGGACTGCTGAGGATCCTGAGCGGTAGTGAGGGAGGAGATGTAGGGGCAGGTGTAGCACTTGTTCTGCTTGCAAGGGTAAGTGCTAGGAGGGAGATCACTGGGGAGAGATGAATGGACAAGGAAGTTGTGTAGGGAGCAATCCCTGCAGAAAGCAGGGGTGGGGAGAGGGAAAGATGTGTTTGGTGATGGGATCCCGTTGGAGATGGCGGAAGTTACGGAGAATTATATGCTGGATGTGGAGGCTGGTGGGGTGGTAGGTGAGAACAAGAGGAAGTCAATCCCTGGTAGGGTGGCAGGAGGATAGAGTAAGAACCGATGTGTGTGAAATGGAAGAAATGCGGTGGAGGAAGGGAAGCCCCTTTCTTTGAAAAAGGAGGCTACCTCCTTTGTTCTAGAATGAAGAGTCTCATCCTGAGAGCAGATGCAGCGGAGATGGTGGAATTAAGAGAAGGGGATGGTGTTTTTACAAGTGACAGGATGGGTAGTCCAGGTAGCTGTGAGAGTCCGTGGGTTTATTATAGCCATCAGTGGGTAAGCTGTCTCCAGAGATAGAGACAGTGAGATCGAGAAAGGGGAGCGAGGTGCTGAGAAAGGGGGTGTTGAGCCATAATTTTAAATTTTATAAGCTATAGAGTTAAGTAGCTTCACTTTGTATTTATCTTATAATATTATCCAATGATTTCAGCTGAATTATAAACAATATCCTTACCACCCATGTAATATGCTATCATTAAATCTCCTACACTGGCAGTGTATTTTTTGCTACTCTTAGAAACATTGCTCTGATTTGCTTTACAGGTGTTTGATTTTTCACTCAGTGAAGAAGATATGACATCCCTAAACTCACTTGAGGATAACAAAAAGCAGGTTACACTGAAATTTCCTTTATGGAAGGAACATTAATTTCATTCAGAACTGATGACTGCCAAGGTGGATCCCTCCAGTGAACATATTCAAGGAATGCTCATATGACCCTAATTTTGACTGTAGCCACAGTATTCACACCGTGAAGATTCCTAGTATTGGTTAACCTCTTTGGATGGAGTGCCACTACAGGAAAACCTGACGTCAGGTACCTTACTCAAATAGAAGGTGATTTCTATTGTTGAACTTAATAGTACACTAATCCATATTCATAACACTGGGAATTGAAGCCCATTCTATTTCAGGCATTCAATGATATATTCATTTATTTCATTACTCATTAACTCTATAAGACAATTGGTCCATAATCAGATGCAATCAGAAGACACTGAATGCAATTTTCCCAATATGTGGGAAAATACTATTACAAAATCAAAGGTGAAATGCAGATTCTTTTAAACTTTTAGCCTCAGATTTTTGAGAGTTGAGTTTAAAAAGATTTGGTTTTTATTTGTTATCTTACTGTACTGTTAATCCTTCTTTAACTGTTTCTTTGAATGATCAGTATTCCAGAGACTGAACTATGCACAGAATGTTTAAAGCCATTTGATTTTTTTTCTCAAAAAGAGATTTGCCTTTCAAAAAAAAACTAAGTGCTTGCAACTGAAATAGAATCCTGTATTAATTACTTGAATTGTTAGTGTTTATATTTTAATTAAAATGTTTATTTTTTAAAAATATCACAGTCACATCTATTCTTTGAAGGAAAACCAACCAACTAATATGTCATTAAGAATTTAATGATGGAAAAAATAGTAATTGGAGTTTAGCTTGAGTTTTGCTGCTGCTATCGAAAATTCATCAGAAATCTTCACTACTGCCTTCACATAAAAGTTATGTCACTGTATAAAGATGAAAACTGACTACTAATTTGGAATGTGGATGTTTTGCACTAAGCTTGAATTTTACCAATTCAATTGCAAATAGCCGATTCAAAAATAGACGGTCCAGCTCAACACCACAGTTTATGCCAAGCAACATCTGGAGTGACAAATTGGCAGCTCCTTCTTTAGCAGAATAAGCATGTACTGTTCCTGATCATAATGAATTGTGAGGATGATCTCCACAAAACCCTTACGCTGGAATTCTGCTTTCAACTGGAGCCTCTGAGGGACAATAACAGAACAAACACTAGCACACAGTAAAAGAATTGTAGTCAGATGATGGCCAGTTGTGAATTGGCTAACGTTCTCCAGCATGTGGTCCAGAAATTGGAACCCTACTGATCACTAGTCGATCAAGTGCTGTTTCCTAATTGTTCAAACTCTGCAAATCTATAAATCATGTGACTCTGCAAATGTTATACAACAATTTGTGGAAAAGGAGCAAAAACAAACTACCTCTTTTCACCAGGTTCATCAGCATAGAAACAAAATAATGAATTCATGGTTATTAGATGGACTTATTCAGAGTTTCTTTATCATCTATAAATGAATGGAATGCATTTTCATTTGTGATAAATAGAAATATGTTGGAAAGTAAAGAGGCATTGAGTTTATAACATTCATTTTCAAAGCCTGAAACTGAAGAATCTGCAACTAGTGGTTTGAAATGTCTGTCAGGTGTATCGGGATATTGGTCTGTACTGATAAAGCCATACTGCACACACACTCTTTTGTAACTCAGGTTTAGGTATGATAATCATAGTTATGGATACTGAACAGTTTACTTATGGTGCTGGAATCCAGTATTCTGCGTAGTGAATGAAAATTTGCTGATGTGACACCAATCTTATTCTGTGGTTCAGTTATGACATGACATTGGGTGTAGCATAAAGAGCTTCTCACGCCTACTGTACCTGACCTGATGTGATTCATATTCTGTAAGACTGGCATTGTTTTGTATCAAACCAATACTTTAACTGACATGCAAATGTTCAGAAGGGCAGAAATAAACATTTCTGTAGCTGCAGCATGATTGTTTTTAGAATTTAGTACCTTCTGTTTTTCTTGCATCAGTACTTTAACTTCTAATTTTAATACTTGACAGAACATGTGCAGAAACAACAGGCCTCCAAACTTTTAAGCTCAAAATGCAAACTGTACAAGCTTGACATACAATAAGAAGAATAGTTTTAAAAACCTAAACCCAAAGTCATCAAGCCCTCTCAGGTGGGAACAGATCATGCTGAACAGGTTATCTAGCATCTGGAGAAAGAGAAAGAATTAGCATTTTTGGTGAATAACCAGTCATGAGAACTGCAGGAAGTTAGAAATGGATAAGTTGGAGAAGCAGAGGGGAAAGGCAGATAGAACAGAACAGTATAGTGAAGTACAGAACAGGAGAGGAGTTGTTTCCCTCTGACGAATTTAGGCCATATTGTTCTCAGGTGCCTGTTGCTAGGTACTCTGGGGGACAATTAAGATCTAGCCTTGTAATACCAACCTAGAGGCCTGTAAAGCATATAAAATACTAAGCCAACCCCTCAGCAACTACAGCCCACTCAATTCTTTATTAACCCTAGCAATAAAACTAAACAGCACCACACTCAAACTAGCTTCCTGGCTGGTGCATACTCTATTCTCCCTCAAAAGCCTTTATGCACATCACTCAACCCTTGACTATGAACTTGAACTACCAACCAGTCAGCCACCTCACCACCAACAACATAGCCAGAAAGCTGTAATTCTTTCCCCAAAAATAAAAAAAATCTAGTAAGCTTTCCCCTCTACTACGCTTGCCTACATACAGGAAGATTGCAGATGTTAACTTTTTTCCTTCACCACCCAACTCCTCCACCACATTAAGTGTAGAAGCCTCATAAGTAACGACAGAAGAGAACAAAATTATTGTTTTTATCTTCCTACACATTACATCGAAGCATTTCCCATGACACTAATTTAAGCATTAAACATTTCTGCATTCTGAAATTCAAATATGGAAACTGAAAAACTGTAGTTACTGGTCCCTCCAGAACTTCCTCTTTTAAGTACTGATAGATAAAATGTTATATAAAATGTTGTAATATGATCATTGAGAACTTAGGCCATCAGGTCCTCCAGGTGGTTAGCAAGTTAGACATAATCAGAAGTTTAAACATGAGCGGTATTAGCGAGCTTATATACTGAAGCTAGCATATCAAATGTTGCATGCATCAACTGCACCAGCATGTGTCCCAAACATGTTGAATCCAAAGTCCTTATTCTCTCATGGGTGGATTATGTGCTGTCTCTTTCAATACCATTTTGATAATGTCGCTGAAGTTTTAAAATGAAACTTAGAAAGTTCTCACATGATGCAGGGAGGATGTTTCCCCTGGTTGAGGAGCCTCGTCCCGGAGCCACAGTCTCAGAGTGAGCAATCAGCCACTGAAAACTAACATGAGGCAAATCATCTTTCGTCAGAGCATGGTGAATGTTTGAAACTCTCTGCTGTGGAGGCTCAGTCATTTGGTCTTTTAAAGAGAGATATTGATAAATCTGAAATATGATGGGAATTGAAGGATAAGCAGCAGGCAATCAGCGGTCCGAAGTGTGAGAAGACATAGCTCATCCTGCTCCCAGGATGAGGCTTTCCGTTCCATGACATCTCAGATGTCCTCTTTCTTTAAGGATTGTGGTTTCCCTTCTACCATCATCAATGATGCCCTCACCCGCATCTCCTCCATTTCCCGCACTTCGGCCCTCACCCCATCCTCCCGCCACCACAACAGGGACAGTGTTCCCCTTGTCCTTACCTACCACCCCACCAGCCTCTGGATCCAGCACATTATTCTCCGCAACTTCCGCCACCTTCAACAGGACCCCACCACTAAGCACATCTTTCCCTCTCCACCCCTTTCCGCTTTCCGCAGGGATCGGTCCCTCCGTGACTCCCTTATCCACACGTCCCTCCCCACGGATCTCCCACCCGGCACTTATCCCTGTAAGCATAAGTGCTACACCTGTCCCTACACCTCCTCTCTTGCCACAATTCAGGGCCCCAAACAGTCCTTCCAGGTGAGACAACACTTACTTGTGAGTCTGTTGGGGTCATCTATTGCATTCGGTGCTCCTGGTGCAGCCTCCTCTACATCGGTGAAACCCGACGCAGATTGGGGGACCGCTTCGTCGAGCACCTCCGCTCCGTCCGCCACAACAGACAGGATCTCCCAGTAGCCACCCACTTCAACTCTGCTTCCCATTCTGATATGTCCATACGTGGCCTTCTCTACTGCCATGATGAGGCTAAACTCAGGTTGGAGGAGCAACACCTCATATACCATCTAGGTAGTCTCCAGCCCCTTGATATGAACATAGAATTCTCCAACTTCCGGTAATTCCCTCCCCCTCCCTTCCTCTATCCCTATTTCACTCTGCCCCTCCCCCAGCTGCCTATCACCTCCCTCATGGTTCCACCTCCTTCTACCCATTGTGTTTTCCCCTATTCTTTCTTCACCTTTCCTGCCTATCACCTCCCTGCCTCCCCTCCCCCACCCCTTTATCTTTCCCCTTACTGGTTGTTCACCTGGAACCTACCAGCCTTCTCCTTCCCACCCTCCCTCCACTTCTTTATAGGGCTTCTGCCCCTTCCCTCTACAGTACTGACGAAGGGTTCCAGCCCGAAACGTCGACTCATCATTTCCACTGATGCTGCCTGACCTGCTGAGTTCCTCCAGCGTGTTGTGAGTGTTGCATAGCTCATTCAGGTTTGCCAACTGAGTACACAAGGCATTGATTCGCAGCAGTTTTGAGCAGCAGCAAACCGGCGATTGGAATTGATTGACAAGAACAAGTTAAAATAAGGCAGGGGCAAATAGAGCGGCCATTGTTATAGTGGGGATTTTGACGCTTTAGCTCTGCTAGGCTTCAGCGAGGAGAGGCTTGAGGTAGTGAAGGTGAAAAAGCTGTAGGTAGACCTTTTCCACCAGTTTATTTATTGAGTACCTTTATTATATTTGCACAGTTAGAACAATAAAGATGCCAGGCAGGAGAGTTGAATGCTTCTCTTGCGGGATGTGGGAAGGCAGGGGGACTTACAGTGTCCGTGACGACTGCGCCTGCAAGAAGTACACCCAGCTGCAGCTTCTAACACTCTGCAATAAGGAGTTGGAGCTGGAACTGAATGAACTCCAGATCATTCAGGAGGCTGAGGGGTTGATAGACAGGACATATAGAGAGTCAGTTACACCCAAGGTACAGGACACAGGAAACTGGGTGAGGGTCAGGAGGGGGAAAGGGATTAAACAGCCAGTGCAATGTAGCATTGTCACCATTCCTTTCAACAATAGGTTGGATACTGCTGGAGATGTGGGGGTGGGGTGAATGACCCTGCAGAGGAAAGTCACAGTGGTCAGATCTCTAGCACTGAGTCTGGCTCTATGACTTGGAAGCGGGGAGAAGAGGTGAGCTGAAGTGATAGGGGATTTGTTAGGGGAACAGAAAAGAGGTTCTGTAGACAAAAATGAGATTCCCGGATGGCAGGATCTGGGACATCTCAGATCAAGTCCTTGGCATTCTTAAGTGGGAGGGTGAGTAGCCAGAGGTGGTGGCCCACGTAGGTACCAATGACATGGGTAGGAAGAGTGACAAGTTCTGCAAAGTGAGTTCAGGGTATTAGGAGCTAAATTAAAGGGCAAGATCTCCAGGGTTGTGATTTCAGGTTAGGAACTGTGCCATGTGCTAGTGATTGCCAGAAATAAGAAGATAATACAGTTTAATTTGTGGCTAAGGAGTTGGTGTAGGGGAGAGGGCATCAGATTTTTGGGTCAGTGGGCTCTCTTCTAGGGAAGATGGTACAGAAGAAACGGTCTGCACCTGAACTGGAGAGGGACTAATACCCTTGCAGGATATCCTAAACTAGAGTAAGGCCAATGTTTATGGTATCAAAAAGGACTTTCCAAGTGTGGATTGGGACAGGCTGGTTTCTGGCAAAGCTTATATGTGTCTGTTGGAATAAAAGGTAAAGATAACAGGTTTAGGGAACCTTGGTTTTTAAGAGATACTGAAGCCTTGGTTAAGAAAAAAAAATGGGAGGAGCATAGCAGGTATAGGCAGGAACTTATGGAGTATAAGAAATGCAAGAGAACACTTAAGAAAGAAATCAGTGGGCTAAAAGAAGGCATGAGGTTACCCTAGCAGACAAGGTGAAGGAAAATCCTAAGGGATTCTACAGATATGTTAAGAGCAAAAGTATTGCAAAGAACAAAATTGGACCTCTGGAAAATCAGAATGGTAATCTATACATGGAGCCAAAAGAGATTGGGGAGATCTTAAATGATTTTTTGTTTTGCATTTGTATTTACTCCAGAGACAGACACAGTCTATAAAAATGAGGCAAAACAGCAGTGAAGTCATGGACCCTATACACATTACAGGCGAGGATATGTTCACTGTCTTGAAGCAAATTATGGTGAATAAATCCCAAGGGCCTGACAAGGTGTTCCCTTGGACACTGTGGGAAGGAAGTGCAGAAATTCCAGGGGCCCTAGCAGAGATATTTAAATCATTGTAGTGACAGGGGAGGTACCGGAGGATTGGAGGATAGCTAGTAATGTTCTGCCGTTTAAGAAAGGCGCTAAAAATAAACCAGGAAATTATAGGCCGGTGAGCCTAACATCAGTAGTGGTAAAGTTATTGGAAGCTGTTCTGAGGGAGCAGGTATATGAGTATTTGGATAGACATGGACTGATTCAGGATAGCCAGCATGGCTTTGTGCATAGTAGGTCATGTCTAACCAATCTTACAGAGTTTTTCAAAGAACTTTCAGGAAAGTTGTGAAGGCGAGGCAGTGGATAAGACCATAAGAGCAGAATTAGGTGATTAATCCCATCAAGTCTGCTCCACCATCCCATCACAGCTGATCTCAAACCCACTCAACCCCGTACACCTGACTTCTCGTCATATCCTTTCATGTGCTGACCAATCAGGAAACTATCAACTTACACTTTAAATATATCCATGGACTTGGCCTTCACCACAGTCTGTGGCAGAGTATTCCACAGATTCACTACTCTCTGGCTAAAACAAAGTCCCTCCTTACCTCTGTTCTAAAAGGTCGCCCTTCAATTTTTAGACTGTGCCCTCTAGTTCTGGACACCCCCAGCATAGAAACATCCTCTTCACATCCTCCTCATCTGGTCCTTTTAACATTCACTAGGTTTCAATAAGATCCCCCACATTCTTCTACAAACTTTGTAAATTCCAGTGAGTACAAGCCCAGGGCTTCCAAACTCTCCTCATATGTTAACTCCTTCATTCCCAGAATCATCCCCGTCAACCTCCTCAGGGCTCTCTCCAATAACAACACATCCTTTCTGAGATATGGGGCCCAAAACTGTTAACAATACTCCAAGTGCAGCCTGACCAGTGTCTTATAAAGCATCAGCAATATCTCCTAGCTTTTATATTATATTCCATAGAAACTATAGAAAAACTACAGCACAGAAACAGGCCTTTTGGCCCTTCTTGGCTGTGCTGAACCATTTTCTGCCTAGTCCCACTGACCTGCACACGGACCATATCCCTCCATACACTTCCCATCCATGTATCTGTCCAATTTATTCTTAAATGTTAAAAAAGAACCACCTCGTCTGGCAGCTCATTCCATACTCCCACCACTCTCTGTGTGAAGAAGCCCCCCCCCAATGTTCCCTTTAAACTTTTCCCCCCTCACCCTTAACCCATGTCCTCTGGTTTTTTTCTCCCCTTGCCTCAGTGGAGAAAGCCTGCTTGCATTCACTCTATCTATACCCATCATAATTTTATATACCTCTATCAAATCTCCCCTCATTCTTCTACACTCCAGGGAATAAAGTCCTAACCTATTCAACCTTTCTCTGTAACTGAGTTTCTCAAGTCCCGGCAACATCCTTGCAAACCTTCTCTGCACTCTTTCAACCTTATTTATATCCTTCCTGTAATTTGGTGACCAAAACTGAACACAATACTCCAGATTCAGCCTCACCAATGCCTTATACAACCTCATCATAACATTCCCGTTGAAATAAATACCAACATTGCATTTTCCTTCTTTACCACAGACTCAACCTGTAAATTAACCTTCTGGGAGCCTTGCATGGGGACTCCTAAATCCCTCTGCACCTCTGATGTTTGAATTTTAGCTTGTTAAGCAGCCTTATGTGTGCCTTTTGAAAATCCAAGTAAATGACATCACCTGCCTCTCCTTTGTCCACCTTGCTGATTACATCCTCAAAGAACTCTAACAGATTTGTCAGGCAAGACTTCCCTTTACAGAAACCATGCTGACTTATTTTATCATTAATCTCCAAGTACCCCAAAACCTCATCCTTAATAATAGACTCCAACACATTCCTAACTACTAAGGTTAGGCTAACTGGCCAATAATTTCCTTTCTTTTGCCTTCCTCCCTTCTTAAGGAGTGGAGTGACATTTGCAATTTTCCAGTCCTCTGGGACTATGCCAGAATCAAGTGATTCTTGAAAGATCAGACCAATGCTTCCGATATCTCTTCAGCAACCTCTCTCAGGACTCTGGGATGTAGTCCATCTGGTCCAGGTGACTTATCCACCATAAGACCTTTGAGTTTGTCTTCCACTTTTTTCCTTTCTAATAGCAATGGCACTCGCTCCTGCTCCCTGACACTCAAGGACCTCTGGCCCACTGCTAGTGTCTGCTACAGTGAAGACTGATGCAAAGTAGTCATTAAGTTCTTCTGCCATTTCTTTGTCCCCCATTACTATCTCACCAGCATCATTTTCAGTGGTCCAATATCAACTCTCACCTCCATTTTACTTTTCATATAACTGGAAAAAACTTTTAGT
This sequence comes from Mobula hypostoma, assembly GCF_963921235.1. Taxonomy (NCBI): domain Eukaryota; kingdom Metazoa; phylum Chordata; class Chondrichthyes; order Myliobatiformes; family Myliobatidae; genus Mobula; species Mobula hypostoma. The sequence goes on from NC_086108.1 coordinate 44,078,771, forward strand.
ATCCTGCTTTATATTATGGGCTAATTTGCCATCGTAATTTCATCTTTTCCCTTCTTACAGCTTTTTTAGTTGCATTTTACTGGATTTTAAAAGCTTCCCAATCATCCAACTTTCCACTCACTTTTGCTACCTTATATGCCTTTTCCTTGGCTTTTATGCAGTCCTTAACTTCCCTTGTCAGCCACGATTGCCTACCCCTGCCATTTGTGGGCTTATTCTTCTGTAAGATATATCTATCCTGCACCTGTGAACCATTCCCAGAAACTTCAGCCACCTCTGCTCTATCATCATCCCCACCAGTGTGCTCCTCCAATCCATCTGGGCAAGCTCCTCTTATACCTCTGTAATTCCCTTTATTCCATTGCTATACTGATACATATGACTTATGCTTCTCCCTCTCAAATTGCAGTATGAATTAATAATATTATGTTTACTGTCTCCTAAGGGTTCCTTTACATTAAGCTCCCTAATAAGATCTGGGTTATTACACAATGCCAGTTCAAATAGCCTTTCCCTTAGTAGGCTGAAGCACAAGCTGCTTTAAAAAGCCATCTCATGGGCATTCAACAAATTCCCTCTCATGTGATCCAACACCAACCTGATTTTCCCAATCCCCATGTATATTGAAGTACTGCATTACAATTGTGACATTACCCTTCTTACATACCTTTTCCAGTTCCCTTTGCAATCTCAACCCCACATCTTGGCTACTATTTGGAGGCCTATATATGATTCCCATAATGTTTTTTACCTTTGCAGTTTTTTTATCTCCACCCACAAAGATTCAACATTCTCTGACCCTATGTCACCTCTTTTTAATGATATAATTCTTATCTGTTACCAACAGAGCCACACCACCGCCTATGCCTTCCTGCCTGTCCTTTCAATACAAAGTATATCCTTTGATGTTAAACTCCCAACTATGGCCTTCTTTCAGCCATGACTCAGTGATGCCCACAACGTCATACCGACCAATCTCTAATTGCGCCACAAGTTCATCACCTTCTCCTGAATGCTACATGCACATTCAGTCCTGCATCCTTTCGGATTTTACCTCTGTGATACAATTTAACTCTTTGCTCTCTCTACATTTGTACCCAATCATTGGCTTGTCCTTCCTTACATTCATGTTATACTCATCATTTACTTGTAAACCTACTGGCTCATTCTCCACTCTATATCATACTGGTTCCCATCCCGCTGTCATATTAGTTTAAACCACTCCCAACAGCTCTAGTAAACCTGCCGGCAAGAATATTGGTCCCCCTCGGATTCAAGTGCAAACTGTCCTTTTTGTACAGGTCACACCTGCCTCAGAAGAGGTCCCAATTATTCAGAAATCTGAATCCCTGCACCCTGCTCCAATTCTTCAGCACACATTTATCTGCCACCTCATTCTATTCTTACTCTCACTGTCACGTGGCACAGGCAGTAATCCCGAAATTACTACCCTTGAAGTCCTGCTTCTCAGCTTCCTTTCTAACTCCCTGTATTCGGTTTTCAGGACCTCCTCCCTTTTTCTACCTATGTTGTTGGTACCAATATGTACCACGACTTCTGGTTGCCCACCCTCCCTTTTCATGATATTGTGGACATGTTCAAAAACATCGCAGACCCTGGCACCTGGGAGGCAAACTACCATCCATAATTCTTTTTCACATCCACAGAATCGCCTCTGTACAGAGTCCCCTATATCACTGCTGCTATTCTCTTCGGTTCCTTACCCTTTTGAGTCACAGGGCCAGACTCAGTGCCAGAGGCATGGCCACTGTTGCTTCTCCCAGTTAGCTCGTTCCCCCTGACCCCCAACAGTACTCAAAATGGAGTGCTTATTGTTGAGGGGGATGGCCATCTCAACTCTCTGACATTCTCCCTTTCCTCTCCTGACAGTCACCCACTTATGCGTCTCCTGTAGCCTTGGGGTGACTACCTCCCTGCAGCTCCTGACTCTCACCTCTTCACTTTCCCTAACAAGCCAAAGGTCATCGAGCTGCAGCTCCAATTCCTTAACACATTCTCTAAGGAGTTGCACCTCGATGCACCTGGTGCAGATGTGGCCATCGGGAAGTCTGGTAGTCTCCTGGAAATCTCACATTTGACACCCAGAACAGAACACTGGCTCTGTAGACGTACCCCCCCCCCCCACTCTCTCAAGAGCTAAATAAGAAAAAATGAATAATAAATAAGGAATGGACTTACCTACTTACCTTGCCTGTTCTCACTGAAGCCCTGTTAAGCCAAAGCCTTACCACTCTGATTCAGACCACTTCGATGATGACTGCTCCCACAATGACTGCTCCGCTAGATGGTACACCTCTTTTATGGAGACTGGGTTTTTAAAGTTCTTCGCCAGACTTGCGCAGGAATGCTTTTACTGTGTCTGCACAGTACTCCAATCAAGGACTGATGTTGTCTACATGGACTTTAGCAAGGTATGTGACAAGGTCCTGCATGTTCAGGAAGGTTCAGTTGCTCGGCATTGATGATGAGGTAGTAAATTGGATTAGTCATTGGCTTTGTGGGAGAAACCAGAGAGTGGTAATAATTAGTTGCCACTCTGACTGGAGGCCTATGTGCTGCAGGGATCAGTGCTGGATCCTTTGTTGGGTGTCATCCAAGTCATTGATCCAGATGATAATGGGGTTAACTGGATCAGCAAATTTGGGGATGACACCAAGATTGGGACTGTTGTAGATATTAAGGAAGACGATCAGAGCTTGCAGAGGGATCTGCATCAGCCTGGAAAAATGGACTGAAAAATAGCAGATGGAATTTAATGCAGATAAGTATGAGGTTTTGCACTTCGGTAGAACCAACCAGTGTAGATCTTACACAGTGAATGGTAGGGCACTGAGAAGCGCTGTAGAACAAAAAGATCTGGTAAAACAGGTCCATAACTTGTTGAAAGTGGCATCATATGTAGATAGGGTTGTAAAGAAAGCTTTTGGCACCATGGCTGTCATAAATCAATGAACATGAAATGGATTGTTATTTTGACACTGTATAACACATTGGTGAGGTCTAGTTTGGAGTACCGTGTGCAGTTTTGGTCACCTACCTACAGGAAAGAAGTAAATAAAGTTGAAAAAGTACAGAGAAAATTTGACAGGCCAGGCAGCATCTATGGAAAAGAGTAACCAGTCAAGATTTCAGGCCAAGAACCTTCATCAGGACTGGGGCCCAAAACGTCATCTGTACTCTTTTCTATAGATGCTACCTGGTCTGCTGAATTCCTACAGCATTTTGTATGTTGCTTTGATTTCCAGTATCTGCAGACTTTCTCTTGTTTGTGACAGAGAAAATATACAAGGATGTTGTCAGGACTGGAGGACCTAAGTTATAAGGAAAGATTGACTAGGTTAGGACTTTATTCTTGGAACATAGAAGATTGAGGGGAGATATGATAGAGGTACATAAAATAATGAGGGATATAGATAGTGTAAATGCAAGCAGGCTTTTCCCACTGAGGTTAGGTGGGACTACAACTAGAGGTCATGGGCTAAGGGTGACAGGTGAAAAGTTTAAGTGGAACATGAGGGGAAACTTCTTCACTCAGAGGGTTGTGGGAGTGCGGAACAAGCTGCCAGTACAAATGGTGCATGTGAGGTTGATTTCAACATAGGTTGGATAGGTCCATGGATAGTAGGGATATGGAGGGCTATGGTCCGGGTGCAGGTCAATGGGACTAGGCAGTTTTAATGGTTTGGTATGGACTGGATGGGCCGAATGACATGCTTCTGTTCTATACTTTTCTCTGACTCTATATGGTGACAGTACAGGAAAATGGAGTTCAGGCGACGATCAGCCTTGATCTGGATGAATGGTAAATCAGGTTCAAAGGGTGAAAATGGCCTACTACTGCTCCCAGTGGTTAAGTGCTTGTGACTTTCACCTTCTGTGTTTTCTGCTCTACCAACATGTACAGTAAACCCCTTCGTGGATGTTTGCAAAGAAAACGAATTTCAGGATGTATATTGTATACATTTCTCTGACATTAAATGTACCTATTGAAACCTATTGACTTCAAAACTTGCCTTTCTGGCAATACTTTTATTCATTTTCTTCTGCTCACTATCCACTCCTCTGAAAAATGTGAGGATGTTGCATTACTACAGCATTTATAATACTGTAAATTGTTGGAGGAAATGAGCACGCTCAGTCTTGTTTGAAACACTAAGTTCTTCAGGCAGAATCACCATTCTAATGTGTGTAGCTTTGGTGCTTCGCCTTTGCAATCCCTCTGGGGTTTTCTACATTGAACAGAAATATTCACCTTGTTTTTTTTAAACAAAAGCTTACTTAAGTAGAAGAAAAGGGAAGAAGAAAATATCCCATGAGACAGGGCTGACACACTGTGATAATTAGTAAGGTCTCTTTACCATGTCAAGGTTATAATTCATCACCTGCATCCAATAGTTTTATTTTTTAAAATTCATATCTGGTTGTAATTATGCATCTTGTTGCATTTAAATCATTTATCCTTATATAAATGCACTGGAACTTTTATTTTTGAACAAAGGATGATTAATGTGTCAATGTTGAGAATCCTGTATCCTCACCTCGACGACATCAGCTTGGGTTGGAATTAATTAGTATTAAATGGAGGAACTTCGATCTGAAATGCAACATACTGACTATTACACAATAACGTCATTCTGCAGGAAATGCATTTGTTCTCTGTAAGTGTCATCAAAGAATCAGGATGCACCCAGGCAAAGCTTTCAAGCAAAACATTTGGTTTTTCATCTATTTTTCAGACAGTTTAACTGTCAGGAAGTTCTCCACGTCTAGTCTAAAAGGTGTGAAATAAACATACAATAGTAAAGGATAAGTGTTGAACAATAGCTGAGAAAATTAAGTTCTTGCAATCTGTGTAATTGGCATTACAGAAATAATTTTAATATTAATAAAAATACAGAAAAATCACAGAAAGAAAGCATCCAATGTCAGAGAATGGTGTCTGCACAGAAACATTACTGCTTTAGTGAGTCTTGCTGAAGTTTACTGCAGGAGTAATTTATAGGACCAAATCCGCCCATTACAGTAGAGACCATAATCTCCAGGAAACAAATCATTTGGCAGGAAGAGAAAGAATGTGCACAACTCAGCAAAAACCATCTAGGATATCACCATAAAGCAAAGTAAACTTGAAGCTGATGGATATCTGTACGGTTGCTGAAAATGAAAAAGAAACAGAGTTATAATGTTCTACAACAGAGAACGAAGCCCTTCAGCCCACCACAAACCATGCTGATTATTAAACACCCATCAGTACTATTCCCACATACCAGCAGAGCCTTCTATAACCGGGAAATTCAAGTGCTTATCCAGCTTCCTCTTAAATGTGAAGACATTTAAAAACGTGTGCTTCAGATTTCAACCATTCTAAGTGAAAGGAATCCTTCGTACCGTAAGTATATGTCACTTTGTAGACACTTCTGCTACAGGGGGAATGTTTCTTAAGTCTACCTTATCCATGTTCCTCAATTTTGTATATACCTGGTTCAGGTGTCCCTTCAGCTCCTTGGCTCCTAAGAATACAAATCTAACCTATCCAATAACTGAAACATTCCATCCTAGGCAAAATCCTCGTAAATCTCCCGTAGATCTTCTGCAGTGCAAGCAATGTATGATAATATACAGTGACTGATGATAAATACTGATCAAGATGGCACACACAAAGTGGAATTTAAAACATTAATGTTTAAATTGGGGCATTCAAGTCACAGTAAGAGATCAAATATACTGCTGAGTCACTTAATTTTAGTCTACCTCAGTTTTGAGAAGCTGGACATACCAAAACAGGACACAGGTAGCAATAAGTGGTAGGCCTCAAACCCCAAAAGTTTCAAACCATGTGAACAGGGTAAACAACTTTAGTTGTAAACAACTGAAAGATTGAAGACAGGATTTATGAGTAGCCTAGTTTATGTTTAAAGTGTTACCTAAAAAAGCCAGTAATGGTACATATAAAATGACTGATATATTTACGTGGTTGACAGCATCATTTATTAGAAACCATTTTTAAAGCCTTAGTAGTCTTACAGGTATAATCAATGTCTGGGATCTTGATCCAACCAGCAGCTGTCATAGATTTTAAAGAAGTCCACTGTTTTATTGATTAAAAATTCTCTTGCCAAATGTATTTAAATAACTTAGCATAGTCTTCTTCCATTCTTTTCCCCCATCTTACCTCCACTGCCCTTAACTAATTGCATCTATTTGATTCTTTACAAAATAATCAACTATCTCCTCGTGAAAATCTGTCCAAACATTTTACATTATAAAATAAAAAAAAGTTCTGTTACTCTCCAGTGCCTGCCTCTCCCTGTAACCTTTGACGCTACAGTATTACTAGTCGAGAAACTATAAACCTCCACTTTATATATACTCAATGACTTGGCCTCCACAGACATCTGTGGGAATGAATTCCGCAGATTCACTATCTTCTGGCCAAAGAAATTCCAATTTATCTCTGTTCTAAAGGAACATCCTTCTAATGCTGTGCCCCCTGGTCATAGACACTCCCACCATTGGAAACATCCTCTGCACATCCACTCTATCTAGGCCATTCAATATTTGGTAAATTTCAATGAAATACCCCCCATCCCATTCATATAAACTCCAGTGAGTACAGGCCCAGAGCCATCAAACACTTTTCACCTGGACTATACATTTTCCCACTTTGTCAGTTGTAAAAATGCCATCCCCCTCTTTCAATTCCTCAGTCTCCACCACATCTCCTCTCAGGATGAGGCTTTTTCATTCCAGAACTAATGAAATGTCCTCCTTCTTCAAAGAAAGGGTCTTTCCTTCCTCCACCATCAACGCTGCTCTCACCTGCATCTCCTCCATTTCGCACATGTCTGCCCTCACCCCATTCACCTGCCACCCCACCAGGGTTCCTCTTGTCCTCACCTACCACCCCACCAGCCTCCGCATCCAGCACATAATTCTCCGTAACTTCCACCATCTCCAGCAAGGTCCCATCACCAAGCACATCATTCCTTCTCCCTACTCTCCACAGGGATTGCTCCCTATCGGACTGACTCCCTTGTCCATTCATCCCTACCCACAAATATTCCTCCTGGTACTTATCCTTGCAAGCGAAATAAGTGCTACACCTGCCCCTATACCTCCTTCCTCACTACCATTCAGGGCCCTAAACAGTCCTTCCAGGTGAGTGACACTTCACCTGTGAGTCTGTTGGGGTCATCTACTGTATCTAGTGCTCCCCGTACACTCAGGTTGGAGGAGAAATACCTTATATTCCATCTGGGTAGCCTCCAAACTGATCACATGAACATCGATTTCCCAAACTTATGGAAATTCCCCCTTCACCATTCTGCCCATTCCCATTTTCCTCTCTCACTTTATCTCCTTACCTGCCCATCACCTCTTTCTGGTGCTCCTCCCCTTTCCCTTTCTTCCATGGCTTTCTGTCCTCTCCTATCAAATTTCCCCTTCTCCAGCCCTTTATCTCTTTCACCAATCAACTTCCCAGCTCTTTACTTCATCCTTCTCCCTCTCCCGATTTCACCTATCACCTATTACCTTGTATTTCTTCCTCCATCCCCCCACCTTCTTCTCATCTCTTTTTCCCAGTCCTGATGAAGGGCCTTGGCCTGAAATGTTGACTGTTTACTCTTTCCCATAAATGCTGCGTGGCCTGCTGAGTTCCTCCAGCATTTTGTGTGTTTTACTTCTCATATATTAACTCTTCCATTCCCAGGATAATTTTTGTAAAACTCCTCTAGATCCTCTCCATTGCTGGTCCATCGTTTCTTAGGTAAGGGGATGAAAATGCCTCATAATACTCCAAGTGTGGTCTGACCAATGCCTTATAAAGCCTCAGCATTACATCCTTGCTTTTATATTCTAGTGATCTTGAAATAAATGCTAACGTTGCATTAGCCTTCCTTACTACTGACTCAACCTGCAAGTTAACCTTTAGGGAAACCTGCACTAGGACTCCCAAGTCCATTTGCACGTCAGATTTCTGAATTCACTCCCTGTTCAGAAAATAGTCTATGCCTTTATTCCTTCTACAGAGTACATGACCATACACTTTCCTACTGTATTCCATCTGCCACTTCTTTGCCCATTCTCCTGATCTATCCAAATCTTTCTGCAGACTCTCAGCTTACTCGGCATTACCGCAGACTGGGCCACAAAGCCATCAATCCCATTATCCAGATCATTAACATATAACATTAAAAGTAGCGGAAACAACACTGACCCTTGTGGAACATCACTAGTCACTAACAAGTAACCAGAAAATTCCACCTTTATTCCCACACTTTGCCTTCTGCTAGTCAGCCAATTATTTGTCCATCTTTCATGTATTACCATCAGCTCTTCTCTTGTTAAGCAGGCTCAGGTGTGGCGCATTTTCAAAGGCCTTCAGAAAATCAGGTAAGCAACATCTACTGACTCTCCTTTGTCTATCCTGCCTGTTATTTTCTCAAAGAATTGCAATAAATTTGTCAGGCAAGATTTCCCCTCAAGGAAACTATGCTGAATTTCACCTATTTTATCAAGTGCCTTCAAGTACCCCGAAACATCATCTTTAATAGTGGACTCAAGATTTGCTAACATGTAGGTCAGGTTAACTGGCCTATAATTTCTTGTCTTTTGCCTCCCTCGATTCCTAAAGAGTGGTGTGCCATTTGTGATTTTCCAGTCCTCTAGATTCTGGTGATTCTTGAAAGTTTACTACTAATGCCGCTACAATCCCTTCAGCTACCTCTTCCAGCACCCTGGAGTGTTGCCCATCTGGTCTGAATGAGTGGAGCTCCAAAACTCAAGAATGAAAACAGAAACCTAGGAAAAAATGCATCAGGGCATGCATATCTTTGAAGGCAAAGCAAGTTGACATTTTGGATGAAGACGCTGCATGAAGGGAGATGGGATAATGTCTCATACCTGATAGGTGGAATCAGATAGGGAGGGAATAATGGGATGGGACAGAAGCTGGTAAGTGGAGGATAGACCGATGGAATTGTGGTGGGAGTGGGGGGAAGGGAAGCATGAGAGAAGGAAACTTGGTGGATAGGTGAATGTGTGTAGTAGAAGAACACTGGGAGTGTGGACTACCTGAAATTGGAAAATCCAGTAATTATATCATTGGTTCATAAACTACTTAATCTCTACTGCTACAAAGTAGCCAAGGGCAAATTGGAAGGACTGCTTCCCATGTTCCACTTGAGGAACTTACAAACCAATGGTATGAACACTGTGTTTTCCAGTTTTAGGTCATCCACACCTTAGTCCCTTACACACTCACCTGTCCACATAGTTTTCTTCTCCCTTTGTTTATATTTCCCATCCCATCCCATCACCTGCTTTCATCTGTCCATTATCCCTCTTGTTGCACCCACCCCAAATCCTGTACTGCCAATGCTAGCAGTCCTTCCTCATCCCTTTTAGACTTGAGCAGGGTCTCAACCCAAAATATTGTCATTCCTTTTTTTCCTCCTACAGATGTTGAGTGACTACTGAGTTATCCTAGCATCCTGTTATCCTGCAGTCTCTTTTGCCTTTAAGCTCAAGGTTCCAGGACAATGCAACCCCATTTGGCACCCCATCAACTGTTTTCAATACTTATTTCTTCTACCAATGCTGTGCATTGATTGAAGTGCATTCACTGTATTTATACACCCAGTATAACCCAACAAACTTCATAAAGCCACAGCCTCCATCACTATGAAAGACCTGAACAGCAGGCACCTGAGAAAACACTGCCTGCAGGTAGCCTCCTACGTCTACCAAGAAGGAGACCCAAGAGGTTCAGTAAACATATTTCCACAGAGAGAAAGGGCAGGACCGTCAAACCTAGAGCACCCTGGGTACAATGTTCCTAGAAGACAGGATGTGTTGAGAACATTACACCTAGGACAGGAGCAAAATTAAAAAGGAAATAAGAAAATAAAAGTCAAAAAGTGAAAAAAATACTTGCAAGAAAAATCAAGAAAATCCAAGCAACACACATAAAAGTTGCTGGTGAACGCAGCAGGCCAGGCAGCATCTCTAGGAAGAGGTGCAGTCGACGTTTCAGGCCGAGACCCTTCGTCAGGACTCCCTGAAACGTTGACTGCACCTCTTCCTAGAGATGCTGCCTGGCCTGCTGCGTTCACCAGCAACTTTTATGTGTGTTGCTTGAATTTCCAGCATCTGCAGAATTCCTGTTGTTTGCAAGAAAATCCAAAATAGCTTTATAATATACAGAGAGCAAGTGGATAACTAAAGAAAGCACAGAGCATCATAGAGACCAAATAGATCAACTATGTGCAGAGGCAGAGGATGTGGATAGGGTTCTTAATGAATACTCTTCCGTTGTGTTTGCAAAGGAGAGGGGATGCCAAAGGAGAAGGGGTTAAGGAGAAGTAGATGGGATAAGCACATAAATAAAGAAGTATTAAGGGGTTTAAAGCCTTTGAAAGTGTATATCTCACCAGGCCCTGATGAAATCTATCCCACTCTTTTAGAAAATGTGAGAGAGGATATCATAGAGGCCTTGGTACAAGAGGCAATGCCAATCGGGATCCAGATTTGGCTAACCCTGAAAGCTCAGTACTCCTTCACTTGCATAGAATTATACATATTAATGACTTAGATATGAATATAGGGGACATGATATGTAATGTACAGATGATAGAAAAACTGACAGTGTTTGACAGGGATGAGGAATGCTTAAGAAAACAGGAAGATATAAACGGTCTGGGCATATAAATGGCAATTGAGTTTAGTTCAGGAGAAAAACGAGAGCAAATGTGTTTGGAGATTACAAGACAATGGAATATACAATAAATGGGAAGATGCTGGAAACAGAGAGATCTTGGGTGATAGTAGGGTCAGATAAGGAGGATGAAAAGTTTTTAATGGCCAAGGCACAACATTACCAAAGCAAAGAGGTTATCCTAACCTTAGAAAGCGTGTTAGGCCATAATCTGAGTACTGCAGACAGTTCTACTCAGCACTTTACAGAAAATATGCAATTGCACTGAAGAGGGTACAAAGGTGATTTATGAGGAATTTTACAGGACTGGAAAATTTTACTGGGGTTATTTTCTCTGGAACAGAAGAGACTACTGAAAGACCTAATTGAGGGGTCTAGAATTTTGAGGGTCCCAAGATAAAATAGGATCTGTTTCTCTTTCCATTATTGTCAAAAACTAGTGATCAGTTGAGCTGAAGACAAGTGTTTCATCCAATATGTGGCTCAAATCTGAAAGTTACTGCCTGAAACACGGAAACTCTCACAAGGCTGCATAGCTGGCAGGGTGCCAGACTAAATGTTGGAAGGAGTGCAGCTCTTCAGGAAAGTGGCTTGCCACGATCTTGGCAAGTATAATTCGGGAGAGGCAATGAATACTGGCCTTGACAGCACAGCCGATGTCCCAAACCCGAATGAATAATTTAAAACAGCATTTGCACGAACATAGAAGTTTTGGGAGATTTAGATTGTGGTCTGAATGTGAAAATACACATACCCAAATGTACCACAGACCTGGATGAAACTCTAACCCAAGCCAAAAGAAGTACACTGTGTCTTAGAATTCAAGCTTATATGGGCACCATCTATTTGTTCTCACTGCATCATTTATTAGCAGATGTAGAAACTAAAACGTATCCAGGTTCTCACAGGAGGAAGACCAGAATACCACAGAACTATCATTCCTGGGGACATCACACACTTCAACATGCTGCAAGGGGTACACTGAACTGAAGGCAAGAAAGAGGATTGTGGGCACAAGGGTTTCTGCAGATGCTGGAAATCTTGAGCAGCACACTCAAAATAAATTCTGCCTGACTTGCTGAGTTCCTCCAGCACTGTTGTGGGCACATGTTCCGAAAGTATAACCAAAAGAGCACTATCTCCATGGGGTCAGTATCACTACTGGTGGTGCTTGGCAAACTCCCATAGTATAGAAGGGCAGCAGTAATATTCACAAACAAGAGGAAGTCTGCAGATGTTGGAAATCCGAGCAACACACACAAAATGCTGGAGGAACTCAGCAGGCCAGGCAGCATCTATGGAAAAAGTACAGTTTACATTTCGGGCTGAAACACTTTGGCAGGACTGAAGAAAAAAAAGCTAAGGAGTATGAGAGGTGACCTGATAGAGGTGTTTAAGCTGATGAGAGGTGTTCGATCCGTGTGGATAGTCAGAGGCTTTTTCCCAGGGCTGAAATGGCTAGCATAAGAGGGCACAGTTTTAAGTGCTGGGAAGTAGGTACAGAGGAGATGTCAGGAATAAGTTTTTTACGCAGAGAGTGGTGAGTGCGTGGAATAGGCTGCCGGTGACGGTGGTGGAGGCAGATACGATAGGGTCTTTTAAGAGACTCCTGGATAGATACGTGGAGCTCAGAGAAATAGAGGGCTATGGGTAACCCTAGGTAATTTTTCAGATAAGGACATGTTCGGCACAGCATTGTGGGCTGAAGGGCCTGTATTGTGCTGTAGTTTTTCTATGTCTAAGTTTCTATGAATAGATTTAAAAGGTGGGGGAAGGGGAGAAAGAACCACCAGGTGATAGATGAAACCTGGAGGGGGAGGAATGAAGTAAAGAGCTGGGGTGTTCATTGGTGAGATGAGGTGAGAGAGGGAAAGGGGAATGGGAAATGGAGAAGGGAGGTTGTGGGGGGCATTACTGGAAGTTTGAGAAATCGATGTTCATGCCATCAGGTTGGAGGCTACCCAAACGGAATACAAGGTGTTGTTCCTCCAACCTAAGTGTGGCCTCATCACGACAGTGGAGGAGGCCATGGATGGACATATCGGAATGGGAATGGGAAGTGGAATTAAAATGGGTGGCCACTGGGAGATCCCGCTTGTTCTGGTGGACGGAGCGTAGATGCTCGGTGAAAGCGGTCTCCCAATCTGCATCGGGTCTCACCGATATACAGGAGGCCACACCGGGAGCACCGAACACAGTAAATGACCCCAACAGACCCACAGGTGAAGTGTTGCCTCACCTGGACAGACTGTTTTGGGAAATGGATGGCAGTGAGGGAGGAGGTATAGCACTTGTTCCGCTTGCAAGGATAAGTACCAGGAGGGAGGTCAGTGACATTCACCACCACTGGGAGTGTGGCCTGGATCATCCACTCTCCATGCAGACCACCATAGACAAGGCAACATAGTCAAGGCACCCCTGATGAGCTGGAATCTCCTCACGCCCTGTCAGGCCCAGGTAGGTGACCCTGATCCTGAAAACACAGCGCCCGAGGTAGATTGTGCGGCATGTGGTGAGTCTTCTATGCCCTCTGCTCTCCTCTCCTCTGTCTGTAACCATAAGCCCAGCGACTACTGCTGCCACTACACCTGGGGTCATCGAGATTCCTTGAACAAAGCACTGCAATGGTTGTTAGCCCCTGCTCTTCCCATTTTCTACTCATAACTGTGAGGCTAAGACTAGCTGCAATGCCACATTTCAGTTTGCTGCTGACACCACTGTTGTTGGACGGATGGGTATATTGGCAGGGAGAAACAAAATCTGGCGGAATGGTGCCACAACAACCACCTCTCACTCAGCATCAGCAAAACCGAAGAGCTAGTTATTGACGACAGGTGGGGGAAACTGGAGGTACATGAGGCAGTCTTCATCGGGGATCAGAAGTGGAGAGGGTTGGTAACTTTAAATTCCTCGATGTCATATCAGAGGATCTGTCCTGGGACCAGCATATAAGTGCCATCTCAAAGAAGGCACGAGAGTGCCTCTACTTTCTTAGAAGTTTGCCCAAATTTAGCATGTCATCTAGTACTTTGACAAACTTCTATAGATGCACATTGGAGGGTGTCCTGACTGGCTGCATTATGGCCTGGTATGGAAACACAATGCCCTTGAATGGAAAAAAAAACCTACAGGAAATGGTGGACTCACTCCTGTCCATCACAGACAAAAATCACTCCTTACCATTGAGCACATCTAGAAGGAATGCTGCCACGAGAAAGCGGCATGGTTCAGCAAGAACCCCCACCATCCAGCCCTACTCTCTTCTCACTGCTGCTATTGGGAGAGAGGTACCGGAGCCCTAGGTCCCACACCACCAGGTTCAGGAACAATTATTACTCTTAAGGTAATACCCTTCAGTGTGGGTGACTTTACTCACCTCAACTCTGAATAGATTCTGCAGCCTATGGACTCACTTTCAAGAAGTTGACAGCTCATGTTCTCTGTTATTTATTTATATTTTATGTTGTATTTGCATTTTGTCTCGTTTGCCCATCAGATGTCTGCCAGTCTTGGTGTGTAGTTTTTCATTTATTCTACTGTATTTCTCTGTCGTGAATGTCTGCAAGCAAATTAATCTCGAGGTAGTATATGATAACAGATACATACTCTGATAATAAATTTACTTTGAACTTTGGAAATACTCCCTTCCTGGGCCTAATCGGCACCAGCTCTGACATGGGTGCTCATATTTTGTTCTCCAAGTTTCGAATGGCCGGCATGTGTGCACCGCTTTTCCATTATTCGGTCTTTGAACAAGTATCGAACCGCTTTAATGGGCTCTTCCCTCAACCTTCTGTAGAGCAGGAGGGGAGCGGCCGGGAGCCCAAATCCTCGACTGGCGCTTCCTGCTCGGGATTCCAGCATTTTAACCACCGCTTCGCATAGTGGCTGTGGGAATTTCGCTCCGCGCCACCCCGCCCGCGTCCCTCCTCTTGGTTTTACACTCAGATCAGATCATTCATGGGATCACTTTCGGCGGAGCTGCGATCCAACCTGTGCTGAAGCGCAACCCCAGCAAAAAAAAGGGGTGCCTTCAGTCAGCAAGCAAGGACCACACGACCCCACCCCCACCCCCCATCCCACCTCCTCTCCACACATTGCATTAAATAATTCTATCTGCAAACCGACTGGGGAGCCGTCTCAACGAACGTTTAATGTATGGGGTGCAGCAGAGTCGCTTGCCCTCGCCGGCGTTCTGCAGCGCCCCTTCCTGTGGCGTTGAGCAATGCCGGGACTTCGCTGATTCCCTCTGTTCAGTTACTCTTTAGATCTATCAATGAATTCCACCCCCCCCCCACCCCCCGACCCCACCTCATGGCCCCAGTGAATCTGGCCAGACCTATGTTCAAAGGTGTGATCTTGTACTCTCTCACACTGTACTCAAAACCCAGTGTCGGCCACCTTACATAACGTGTATTTTTTGCATAAGTAACATAAAACAGACAAAATGAAAAAATCTCTATTAATTATTAACCTTGCAAAGTTCGTGCAAAAGAGTTTCAAGAGAAACTCGTGTCTTCAACGTCTGAAACGGCGAGCAAAATTTAATGCATGGAAATCTATGAAATATTCACACATTCCTTAAGAAATATCAGAATGTATTGCAACATTTCCGATGAATCAATATTTCAGGTTAGGTTTGTGCTGATATGAATTCAGGGTACCCAACTGTTCTGTTTTCATTTGGTTACTCCCTACGCAAAACAATGCCCCTGAAAAGTAAATGAATCTCCTGCAGGGTTACTGACTTGCGATGCAAATAGGAAACCAGGGGCTGTCTCTCTCTGCCAACTCGTGGACAAAAAAAAGACCGTCCAACTCTTCAGTGACTCTAAGTGCTGGGATTTACAACACCGTAGAGCAGCTTCAGAGGAGCGCCGGGTATGCTGCATTGGGTAAGGATAAGAAAATGTATTGCACCTCACTGTTCAATCAGGAACATTTTGTTGATTAAAACGGAATTTCTTATTTTGCATTGCTAGATTGTGTTACTTTTTAAAGTGTGAAGAATTAGCAAACCTTCATTCCTGAATCACACATCTTGCAAGAGTGTGAGCTGTTGTTAGTTCAAGGTGATGTTTTTTTTAAAAATAGACTTTTAATTGAGAGCTTGGGACAACAGTTAACATTGTGGTCGGCTGGCTCTAGTTGTTGTTCAGCTGCTCCTCTCCCAGACCCTTTGCGTCAAACGTTTTCCTGTTTTGTATTTTCTTTATCAGCTGAGTAATCTTTTTATCCCCACCCAGTCTCACCATTTACTTGACTTTGATATGACTGGGACGACGGTAGACACAAGTCTGGGACACAAGTGGTTACTTTTTCACAAGTAACAGGGGTCTGAGGAGCGCGACACTTTTCATTGTCCTGAATCGAGTAAAGGGTTCTCACGGGTTCGTTTCTCAGAACATTGTGTGACATTTTCAGTTAAAAGGTAATTATTAATGAAAACAGCGAGCTGTACTCTGTATCTTATTCTCCATTTCCAATAATTTAATTTTTATTAGTTTATATGGTAAAATTTAATCGGTTTTTGGGATACATTGCCTGTCTACTATTTATTGCTTGCGTGGGATAACAGATTTATAACGGAACATTTAATACTTACAATATGCAAAATGTGTATTGTTAAGTATTGAAGGTTTAATTGTTGACTGTTTTGGAAAAATATTTATATTCGATTAAACCATTTCATAACCATAAAAAAGTTAAGTAACTTAACGCTTACAGCAAAGTAACGTTTTCTAAATTGTTTTGGAATAATTATTATTTCTGCAGAAAAAAATACTGTTTATAACTGAAACATGCTTCCACAAAATTGATGCATTTTGTGGATGCATTGTGTATGTAACTTTAATTGCTTCTTTTGCCATTGACAAATTAGGCAAAACTACATAATACTTTACTGCCCACTCACCTCTCCGTGGCTGTAATGCCACGGAACTGTCGAATGTTTTTAAAGAAGTATGCAAAAAAAGAAATTTCTCCTAAACAGCCAACATCACTTGTGTGTGTGTGTGTGTGTGGGGGGGGGGTGGGGGGTGTGTGTGTGTGTGTGTGTGTGGGGGGGGGGTGTGTGTGGGGGGGGGTGTTGCTTGCCTTCATCGAACCGGTGGGACGGGATGCCTGCACACCCGCCGCCTAATTCCTCTGCTCTGATTTGTTTTCAGGCGGTAGCCCTAATCTGACTGGCCCGCAGTCGCCGCGCCCCCTGGTGGGCATCCCGGTCACTGCCAGCCGAGACAACGTGGGAAAAGCAACACACATCAAAGTTGCTGGTGAACGCAGCAGGCCAGGCAGCATCTCTGGGAAGAGGCACAGTACGCGATGGGTGCAGAAGACAGACGCCAGGTCCTGTTCCCAGGCCCCAGCTACACCGACCGGGAAATCATCCTGCAGCATTACAACTACACGGGCAAGCTGCCAGACGGGGAGGGGGACTCGCTGCGGGTCACGCCCATCCTCTTCATCGTGGTGTGCTGTTTCATCGTCTTGGAGAACCTGATGGTGCTGCTGGCCATCTGGCAGACCAAGAAGTTCCACCGCGCCATGTACTACTTCATTGGTAACCTGGCGCTCTCCGACCTGCTGGCTGGCGCCGCCTACACCGTTAACATCCTACTGTCAGGTTCCAACACCTTCCGCCTGTCCCTGGCGCAGTGGTTTATGCGGGAAGGCAGCATGTTCGTGGCACTGGCCGCCTCCGTGCTCAGCCTGCTGGCCATCGCCATCGAGCGGTACCTGACCATGATGAAGATGAAGCCGCACCACTCGGGAGGCAGCTCCCGCGTCTTCCTGCTCATCAGCGGCTGCTGGCTGCTCTCGCTGCTGCT
Organism: Mobula hypostoma; assembly: GCF_963921235.1. NCBI lineage: Eukaryota > Metazoa > Chordata > Chondrichthyes > Myliobatiformes > Myliobatidae > Mobula > Mobula hypostoma. The sequence continues at coordinate 44,096,339 of NC_086108.1, forward strand.
GGGCGGCTTGCCCATTATGGGCTGGAACTGCCTGCGAGGCTTCCCGCACTGCTCCACGGTGCTGCCACTGTACCACAAGCATTACATCCTCTTCTGCACCAGCGTCTTCAGCCTCATCCTGCTCGCCATCGTGCTGCTCTACGCCCGCATCTACATGCTGGTGCGGTCGCGGGCGCGCCGCCTGGCCTTCAACCGCTACTCGGTGCGCCCGAACCGGCACGACGAGAAGGCGCTGGCTCTGCTCAAGACGGTGATCATCGTGCTGAGCTGCTTCATCGCCTGCTGGTCGCCGCTCTTTGTGCTGCTGCTCCTCGACGTGGCCTGTGAAGTGAGGGGCTGCCAGGTGCTCTACCGGGCCGAGTGGTTCCTGGCGCTGGCCGTGCTCAACTCGGCCATGAATCCCATTATCTACACGCTGACCAACCGGGAGATGAGGCACGCCTTCGTCCGGCTGCTCTGCTGCGTCTCCTGCCGTCACAGGCTGGCAAGGGCGGCGACGGGTGCCCTGCCCGAGTTCAGCCGCAGCAAGTCTGACAACTCATCGCACCAGCACAAGGATGAGTGTGGCACCCCCGAGACCCTGATGTCTTCGGGCAACATCAACTCCTCGGCGTGACGCGGGCTCCCTGGTGGAGTGAAGGGGGTCACCACTCTTCCAGCGATCGAGGCGGCAGCATTCCCACGTGTGACAATGTGACTATCAACCTCGAGACAAGACGTGGCCCGGCTGGGTACTGCAGGGCAGGAGTGGGCTAAACCCAGCTGAATTCACTCAACAGAGTGTCAGTGCAAACTCTTTAAAATGCATGGACACCATAGCTCTGGACTGTTAAAAAGAGGCAAATGCATTTAAAGACGAAACAAATGTGGCAATAAAGACTTGATTAAGTGTCGAGAATCGTGACCCCTGTGGCCTTATGTGGCTTTTTGGGGGAGCGGCAGAGATTTTTGGAGCTTCGGGAACGATTGAGTTTATGGAGTACACTTTGTGGAAGGATGGGCAAGTTCCCAGACACTCTGCTACTTTTGTGACTTTACTGACACTGTTACTTTACTAAGAGACTGAAGATTTTAGAGAAACATCAGGCATTAAATTCTTGTCTACAATTAGTATTAAAACATTGTATAAACTGTGTAATGTAAAATAAGATAAAGAGAATATAGTGCTAAAATCTTGAAAGTTAGATTTGTTACTAATGGGCCTCAATTGTATCATTTTGAATGTATCTGGATAGTGTCATTCCATCCTGTGTGAACTTAACCTTGGATTGTTAATTTATTAACATTTGTGAAACATAATTAGTAGTTCTCCAGATTTATTTGAAAAGAATGATTATGAATATTTAGGTATTTGCTCAAACAACAAAAAACTGTCTAAATTATTGAATGTGTAATTAGGAGTTGACACAAAGTATTCAGAATGTCATGACTCGTTCAATCAGAACATTGCGATGTTCTGAACACACTGTGAGAAAGGCACTGAATATTTGTAAATATATATACCTTTAAATTCAAAAGATGTTTCAAGATTTCATCAATTTCAATGCACCTTTTTGATAGCAGAAACGCTACCAATCAAGTATTCACTTATATATATATATACATACATGAAGCTGGGAAGTAGTGAAACCAATAAGTTTCCTTTAACTGATAAAGTCAGTTGGAAAACCAAGATGATTGAAATCATGTATTACAGTACATGATTATAAGACACCTACTGTAAGACATGTAAAACACATTGTTTCTTGATTATAACACATTGTTTTCTCAGAAAGAGAAAATTCATTTTCTTAAGTAATTGAGATTAAGTTCTGAAAATGTCATGGGAATTAATTGCTTTAACAATTTCACATTTTTATCTTCAATGAAATATCTCACAATTTTCCATTTCTCAAACCTTCTCAAGTCCAGCAAACATCCAAGATCCACACACTGTGTTTATGATTCTTATGGATCATAGGACACAGCACTGAGGGACTGCCAGACAACTCTTCATGGCTGAGTCAGTCTATGGAATTAAAGCCAGGTATTTCCTGTGAGTCCTCCAAATCCTTCACCCCAACCTTGGTGGTTATGTCCTCAGCCATCCACACCCTAAACTTTAGACTAACTTCCCCAAATCCCTCCATCTGATTTAAACACTCATCAAACCCCACCAAGTTACTGTTCTTTTGTTTTGCCATGAACGGTATGTTGTTGGCAGAAAAAGCTGGAAATACTCAGCCTGTCACACCTCATTTGTTGGAAGAGGAACAGAATTGATGTTCAGTTTGAAGAACCTTTGTCAGAACCGGGAAGGAAATGAAGCTCATAGGGATGCAGAGAGAATGGTGGAGGGGCGTCTATGAAAGGGTAAACAGCTGATCACAAGGATAAACTGTGAACAGGTTATGGAGTGAATGGGAGCAGTGAGATTGTAAGAACATGGGGATTGCAAAATGCGGAGTAGGAAGACATTCCTGAGAGGGCAGGCTGGGAATGTCTTCCCTGCTCAGGGTGTAAAAGAAAATAAACACGCTGAGCCAGCTTTACAGACAGACAACTTATACGGATGCAATTCAAGTTATGGTTTGGGAGAAATACTTTAAGATTGAAGACCCTTGGTTAGAATGGACAAAGGGTCTCCAACCTGAATTGTAACCTCTGTTCCTCTCAAAAGGTGTTGCCTGACCTGCTGAATGATTCCAACATTTTCTAGGGTCTTAATATGTTGATATGAGTTAAGGCTCTAAAGCTCCAGTAGTGACCATGAGAGATTGATATTCAGGACGGCACATAGAGCAACTGTGAAGGAGTCGACACACACCACGTATTTTCATCGGTGTGACATGGTTTTAGTTTTGCCTCAGCTGAGGGGAGTTACTTTTCTAAGAGCATAGTGATTACAAATAAACCTCCAACTGCATTTGGCTTGCAACTCTCTATGGTTTTATTACCTGAAGGGATCTCTACATTAATGGAAAATATAATCCGGTGGAGAAACATTTCGCCTTCAGTGGAGAGAGAATGTGCAATATGGATAGACAGTGTGCAAAGAACCATACTGTAAGTATGAAGGCAAAAAGATGGCCCCAGAACATATGGTTTGATTTCTGTGCAAAGAAATCAAAATTTATTTCTGTCAAGCAGGGATTAAGTATTTAGGAGAGTGGTCCTTCAGCCTGTTTGAACTGCAATTTAATACAGGAAGTAGAACCGGGGATTTTTTATACTGAATTGCTTATTGTTAAAGCTCATACCAGTAGAGACATTAATAAATGTAAAAGGGACTTGGATGCAGTGAAATAGAGCTGAACACGTACTGTATGTTGTTTAACATTAAGTCTGAGTGGCCAGGACAGACAGTGTAGCTTCAGTTAACAAGTTTCAATTTTTTTGCAGCAGGGAAGGTGATAATTGTTGAACACAATAAGAAGGGATATAAAGAAGAAACTACTTGCAGTCTGAGTGAGCTTGAAGAACCATGCATTTAAACTCTGGCTCCAAGTCTTGCAAACAACAAAATGTGCAAAATTAAAAATTAGCCCAGCAGGGACACAGACCGACAAGTAGAGTATCAGCTACCTTGTGGGTTTGAAATAAGGATTTAATTTGTAAGTGAATTTGTAAATGCTGAACAAAGTCCCAATCAAACATAGAAATCAGAAATACAGGAAATATTCAAGTACATCCATGGATAGAGGAATTGGGCAATGTTTCATAATGACTTTTTGCCACTCAGTCTGAATCTCTGTCATCTTGTTGTCTTGAATAGAGTTACTGATTTCAATAATGTTCCATGATTCTATTACAATGATTTATTCCATAGAATTCATAGAGAAAATCATATGAATTACCTTTTGTTAAGTTTATTCACTGTTCCAAGAACTCTATGAAGCTCCCTCGTTTCCCTTTGTTACTTTCTTGTAACACTGAAATACTCATTTGTCCATTTATTACCTATTGGTTTGGCTACCTTTACAGCTGTGCCAGCCCCAAATATCTTTGATCCGGAAACAGTACATCAGATGCAGTCTGACAAGTACACTGTACCGATTGAGAAAAGGAGTACCCTAGGTGTAGGGTTCAAACCTCCCGTCATCCTTGCCCACTATCTATTTCTGAGGCCTTCCATGCACATAAGAGACACCTCAAGACGCTGGAAGGATGCAACCGATCCTATTTGTGTAAAATCCGCCATATTATCTGACGAGATCATTAATCCGACATCACTGCCCTCTTCCAGGTGAACGTCCATAATATCGACAGCCTGATTTCACTCTGACAGCTCCATTGGACTGACCATACCATTCGCATGCCCAACACCAAACTCCTTAGACACTTTATTCCAACTCTGGCGAAGGAAGTGTTGATCACACGTTCAGGGAAAAGGTTCAAGGATGTGCCCAAGATATCCTTGAAAAATAAAGACTCCCAAGAAACCCTTGCCCAGCACTGCTTAAAGTTGAGAAGAAGCATTCCAGATGGTATTGAGAACATTGGGTCCATGCACCGGAAAAACACAGAGGTCCACTGTAAGTGGCGGAAGTAGCACACCATGTTACAACTTATACACTTGCCACCCAGTCTCGGCAATCACTGTAGTAGTTTACATTTCCTACAAGTGCCTCATCAGTTAACTCAGAACTCACTGAAACAAATCATTTTCCAAGGAACTATCCAAAATATAAGAAGAAGACAAGGACATTCTGATTTGCACTTGCATGTCTCCTGTTGTATAGTAAGAGTAAATAAATAAAAACATCATGAAAATGGGATCATCTAAGAAACCATTAACATCAAACTGGAAGGAAGTCATTTTGAGGACTGGGTGATAACAATGTGAAAACGTTATTTTCCTTGAGAGTTTATTCTAAAACCATTAATAGCATTGTGGATTTTGTTCCCTGAAGAAAGCACATTTACTGGAATTTCATGTAATCCATCTCTTCTATCTAGAGAAGATAGTTATTATTCTTCTCTATTGAATTACTACAGAACTGGTGTGCATATGTGAGATAGGGAATTCCCTTGGTTTTATTCACTAACAATACAATGAAAAAAACATTACATGTCAGGAAGGCACATAAGTTGTGAGAAGAAATTGGAAGTGATAACATTCCCATTGTACTATGGCTTGTCTCTCGCAGGAAGATCAGCTATGAAACTAAGTTCAGTGAGTTGGCAGATATTGTATTCATGAAGTACTGAAGGAGAAGGGGGGTTGAAATGGAGTGTAATAAGTTAGACAAAATTTTAAAAAAACTAAACAAAATAAAAGATGTTGAATAGGCAAAACTATATAAGAATACATTTTCAAGAGGAGCTTATAAAAAACAACTTTGATTGGATATCTGGTTTTCTTTGGATGGAGGAGGACAGTCTTATTTAGTACATGTCTTATCAAGGCAGATTGGGATGTATTTTTGGATAACCCTCTACATTTTTCTTAAAATGTCTTCAGTCATCTAACTTATTGGCTTGACTTTTGTGCCGAGTGACAAGTTCCCTGCTCTTACTTGTACAGATCAACTGATTACAGTGTGCCAGTTCCATGGTCTCCATGGTTGTTTTGGCAGATGGGAACAGGGGGCACAGAACGAGTCCTTGTCATAAAAATACCAAACCAGTACTGTCACAGGACCAAGATGTTGATTAAAGATTAAAGTCTGTCACAAGTCTTGTGGCCCATCAGGCCGGTGCTTATGCCGGTTTCCCATGACCAATATGTGCCCTTTGCTTAACCAGCCACAAAACCTATCAAAATCCATGAATATTTCAAAACACTCCTGACATATAAAAACATTTCAAAGTTATTGAATAGAAACATTACAAACAACTTTTACTGCTAAAAAACCATTAAATGGTCTTAAAATAATATCATTAAACTAAATTAACTAAGTCAAAATGTAAATTACCTGACATGTACTTTAATTCCAAATGACTGTACCTTCCCTAAGAAATCAATGGACACTGCTCCTGTGTCAGATCCAAACTGGTGTGTAAATTCTTAGGGTGAATGCTGAGGAAATGTCACAAATTCACACTCCACAACTGACTTCCATGAAGACTTCTACTTCAGAGCGCCATCAACACGTTGTTGGTGGCCAATTGCCAGCAAGTTCGAAATTTACACCTCTGGAGACACCAACACTGAAATCTCAAGTAAGGTGCATATACAAGAGAAAGTATTGATTGTTCCATGCAGAATTTCCTTTTAAATTCCTGGCTAAGGTAACTTCAATCCATAAATATCTCCGATTCATCATGGTTTATGCCACTGAATTTACTATGATAGCTGTTTATGCAATCACACGTACTGAAGTTGAAGAGTCAGGTATTCACAGATCTAATGAACACCTATCACTACATCAGAATCTGATAACGCAACACAATCTAGATTGTACTGTATTCAGACACTTTGGGTCAAACACTTTAAAAGGAAGTATGGCTGGAAGTTTACTGTATATGTAAGTTAATTTCTTTCCTTTGGGGGTGGTGGGGTAGAGGCATGTCTCCGGTCGGACATGTCACAAGAATGGTTTGTGTGGATGTCAGTACAATACCATTCTGTTGAAAAATGTTTCTAGTACAGACCAATCAGAATAACAGCACAGAAATGGCCCCTTACAGCTCACCTCATCCATGGCAACCATGATGGCTATTTATGCCATCATGTCCAAGTAGCCATCCAGATGCCTTTGAAACATTGTATTTGTATCTGATCCCACCACCTTCACTGGCAGCTCATCCCAGATATTCAACACACTCGGTGTGAAAAACTAACCCCTCAGATCTCCTGTAAATTTCCCCTGTCTTCCTGTACACCTGTGCCCTCTAGTTCTAGATACCCCTTGCCCTGGGGAAAAAAAGACTCTATTTACCCTATCAATATTCCTCATAATTTTAAAAACTTTTATAAATCCACAGGCTTCTACATCCCATTGAGCATCATCTCAGTTTCTCTCCTGTCCTGGGGAATCTCCTTTGCACTCTATATTGCTACTCCATCCTTTCTGTAATGTGGCAAACAGAACTGTACCCATGTGCAGACTTATCAATGTTTTGTACAACTGCAAAAAGAGTCCCAATTTTTATACTCTAATGTGTCACAGAACCACAATCAGCTTTTGTTACACCTAAACTTCCTAAACTAGACTTAAATCATTGATAGAAAGCAAATATGGAAGAAAAGAGAGAATTTGTAGTAGAATGAATTAGAGATGTTTTCCACCATTTAATCCCTAAAGCTTCACTCTGCAGCTACAGTAATTCTATGCGCCCTTACGACAACTCTGATCCAGTCTTTCTCGGATCAGCATGACTTTTCCTACAAGTCACGTGAACATTGCATGCTAATGTGACAGAGTAAAATTTAGTGAGGTTTGGCTCTGATCCTGGCAATGAGACAGAAATGGTACTTTTTAGCATGTTTGTCATTCGAGTTTTAATTCATGGAAATTGATTAATAATGGATCTATTCTAATTCATATTGATAGGCAGCTGTCAGTAATAATCTATTACTATTATTGTGCCATCTAGGTGGCCAGCAAACGTCAAGGCCATTGTTAGCATTATGTTTTAACTTCTCAAATGATTAACATCTTCATATCATTTCATTTGGAACAAAAGATCCAAGTTGAAAGTTGAAAAGTAAAAGTCCAAGTTAAAAGTTCAAAGCTGAGGGGATACATTAGTAGGTGCAAACATTAAGCTGTATGCAAATATTTATTAGAGTGAAACACTTTAGCAAAAATAAACTATATCTTCGAATTTATTGAAGTGGAAGTGTCACTGATTCTGTTATTGTGCTCAGATAAACACTCAAAGGTCGGAGACAGCAGAGCATTAGAACCAAATTTGCCCTGTACTTGCTCAACATAGACAGAGGTCCTTCGGCTCAATGAGTCCGCACTGAGCACAGGGCTCAGTCCGTTTTGCTCTTAATCTTCCAATCCCCACCTCTGCAGGTACCTATCCAGTGCTTCATAAATAATACTTTTATTCCTGGCTCAACCACTTCCTCTGTAAGTTCAGTCCATGTAATCACCACCCTCTGCGTGAAGAAGTTGCCCTCAGGTCCCTTTTTACATTTTTCCCCTCTTATCCTACTTAGTCTGTCATGTCTCTGCTAACTTTCATAAAGAAAACTACGCAATAAATGCCAGCCCAGGTGTTCACAGGTAGCTTCATCTGTTCCGTGTAGACTGATTGTGCCTTGGTCTGAGAAATGAGTTCAGTTCACCTAACAGTGCATCATCAAGGTAGGTCGCTGCAAATGTCATGAAAGTTTGCTTATGATACTGAAAAGAGGAACAGTGGAACTTCAAAGTGTTGTTAATTTAATCTCAAAACAATTTCTATAATAAGGCAATATGTTGTTCCCTTTATCTGTGATTTTACTTTCAGAGTGTAGAATGTAATCTCCTCAGTCCCGTACAGCGTGCATTTTGTTGAATACCGTAATATGACCAGCAGATGGGGCTGTTGGCACAAAACACATTTCCTGGATCCTAACTAATTGACTCACAGATCGTCATTTTTTATAATTGTTTATGTTCAATTTACTATCTGATTGCATTTAATGCTCAGTGTGATAATTCTTTAACTCATTATGTTGCAAATGGGTATCTCTGAGGACTGAAGTGACACTCATGGACCAAGAGACTAAGTGAAGCGACGCACACAAAAGTGGATTTCTGTGCATCGGGGAAGGTGTAAAGGCCAGTTGGGTGTGATGACGGATAAAAAGCAGAGAATTAGTCACAATGCACGTGAAACATGAATGCTTTAATCAGCCTCAAGTCTCTCATCCATCACAGAACGTGGGTGAGTCATTCACTGCAGATGATTACAATGTCAGCATAGAGCAAAGAATTAAACAGACCCATTCACTTGATCAGTACGCTCCTGCATACATTAATGAGGAAGGAGACAGAAATGTAAATTGCCTTTTCGCCCTCTGCTGTTATCTAAACCCACTGATTCACACAATTTTTGCTATTCAGGCAAAATGATGACATGTGAGTCTATTTTAAATGTTTCCTTTATAATGAAGAGGTTTTTAACCTCTACAATGAGTAGAAAATGATGTTACATCTGAGTGTAACCAAGCTAAACGTCTAACCAGAGCATCAGTTTGTCAAAAGTGACTTCAGTAGTCACTCTTTCCCCCAGACAAGTACCCAGCCAATCTCTGCCACCAGGTCTTGGTATCTTTAAAGCACAACCTATTGTTAGCCAGAGTTGCAGATTTCACTAGCTCTCCTCTCTCAGTGTGGGAGTGAACCCTTTGCTCAAGGGGAATTCCTGATTTATCATGGGATCAGGAATTTCTACCTGAAATGCAGGAAGAGGAGTTGGAATAAAGTAGTATCATTAAAGGCAATCAGAAGTCAGGGCAAAAATTTATTCCAGGAAACTACCAAATGCTACTGGCAGACTGAAAGAAGACAATGCAGTTACATTAAGGGATATTAAGTTATTACAAAACAGCGGTAAAATAGTAGCAGGTGTTGTGGAAATATTCCAGGTTATTGGGAATACCTCTATTATTCAGATTGGATATTCAATATTCCCAAAACATTTATATACAGTGTTTACCGGACTGAAGCACAGATAATCTTCACCCTATTCAGTTCACATCCCCATTCCATTGCCTCATTCATTCTACATTACCACTCTTCACTCTCTGTAAATATTCTCTCTTCATACTCTGAACAAAGCTGATCTCTTCGGTCCCAGTAGGCACTGTCACTCTTCTCTCCACACCCCTGTTTCACACTGTCCTCCCTCTCAGCCGCCACTGTCACTCCCGCCCTCACACCCTCGTTCACACTGTCAGCTTCCTCATTCCCTGTTCACACCATCTCTCTTCACTCACCAGTCACTTCTATCTGCTCCCTCACAATTCCCACTGCTGTGTTTCTCTCCTCACTCTCATCCCACTGACACTCACCTCTCAACCCACAGAACATGCATAACTTCTGCTTATTGCAAGTAAGTCAACAACGTTTTTCATCTTTCCAAACCTGAAGTTTGGTTCTACAGCTGGTGAGCTGCTTTAAAGCATTTACTTCTGATTCATCCTGAACTTTTGCATTCTCCTCTGTTTCCTTCAGTGTAAACAATCCTTGTCTTTTCGATGTCCCCTCATAGTTTAAAAGGTTCTGGTCTGAGTATTTGGTTTACATACACGTCATATGTAGCCCTGGGTTTCCTTCTCCTGTGGGCATACTCAGCAAATCAATAGTGCCTAGCAACTTTAATAACCCATAAGAAATCGATCAGTTTAGGGTGCTGATTGAATCGCTGATGGGTGGCAGCATATTCGACATCACACAACTTAAGGCCAAAGAGAACCAGACATAACACAATATTTTGGATCATTTCTTTGAGATGCTGCTGTGTTGACCTCCATTTATTGGATGAATTGCAGATGATGTTGAACTAGTTCAAGTTAACAATGATCAACATGAAAGTTTTGGCTCAACTCTAACTAGCTCATTATGTTCTGATAGACAACTTAAATGAGGAAATTCAGAAAGCCTCTGGAACATTGACAAACTTATTTCACATGTTTAAAACCACAGACTGCGGACCTTTAACACAATGCTCTCTGCCCTTCAAAACCATTTTATTTTGCTGCTGTAAACATTCCCTCTGCTCGTCAAGGATCAACTTTATCATGGCAAGAATCAACTTTATTCACCATCTACATTTACAGGTTTTAGGAAATTGCTGTGCTGTGCTGGTGCTACATACAACAAAAAAACAAATCAACAATTATATAGAATAACAAATTAAATTGTATAAAAATAAGGTTAGAATTACAGATATGGAATAAAATGTGCATAAATATATAAATACCAGCATCTATTTACAGTTTCAAGATCTCTGGAGATCTAACCTGATCCCAACATATCGATGTAGTTATAAAGAAGGCAAGACAGTGGCTATACTTCATTAGGAGTTTGAAGAGATTTGGCATGTCAACAAATACACTCAAAAACTTCTATAGATGTACTGTGGAGAGTATTCTGACAGGCTGCATCACTGTCTAGTATGGGGGGGGGGAAGGGTGGGAGGGCTACTGCACAGGACCGAAAGAAGCTGCAGAAGGTTGAAAATCTAGTCAGCTCTATTTTGGGCACTAGACTACAAAGTACCCAGGACATCTTCAGGGAGTGGTGTCTGAAGGCACACACTCAGCAATTCAGGAACAGCTTCTTCCCCTCTGCCATCCGATTCCTAAACAGACACTGAACTGGTGAACACTACCTCACTTTTTTAATATACAATTTATCTCAGTTTTTTGCACGATTTTATTCTATTCAATATACGTATACTATAATTGGCTGACTTATTTATTATTTTTTTCCTCTTCTTCTATATTATGTATTGCATTGAACCGCTGCTGCTAAGTTAACAAATTTCATGACACGTGCCAGTGATAATAAACCTGATTCTGATGTAAACAGCATTATAAAGAGTGAGTGAAAGTGTTTACAGTGCCGTGCAGTGACTGAGTTAATAGTTTGTTGTATGTAACACCAACACACCACAGCAACTGTAAATGTAGATGGTGAATAAAGGTGGTTCTTGCCATGATAAAGTTGATCCTTGACGAGCAGAGGGAATGTTTACAGCAGCAAAATAAAATGGTGAGAACACAGGTTTGAAGGGCAGAGAGCATTGTGTTAAAGGTCCACAGACTGTGGTTTTAGACATGTGAAGTAAGTTTGTCAATGTTCCGGGGGCTTTCTGAATTTCCTCATTTAAGTTGTCTATCAGGACATAATAGAGGGGGTGGTGTGGGGTAACTAGAATGGTTGATCAGATTACTTGCCTGTGGGTAGAACATTTTGACTTCTTTCCATAGATGTGCCTTGGGTTCTCCAGCATTTTCTTCTTTTTAATTATTTGGCTAATAACAAAAACAACAACATTTAACAATAATGTAAAATAGGCAATGAATGTGTTGATGGAATGTTTATGGACTGACTGTGAAGCCTTCTCCAAACATTGTTGCAACCCAAAGAGCAGTTGACCATCCAATGCTATAGTAAAGGAGGTAAAAAATCTTTGAACGGCAGCTAACCTTTTGCAACCAATGCTCCAAATGTGATAGCTGCTTTTGTTTAACCCAAGCAAGTGTGCAATGTTTCAGAAAGTTCCTTGGAGTAATGTAGAAGAGTAAAGATTTGCTGGTTGGAGCTCATCAACTAGCCCCTATCTAAACACAGGTCAAAGCCTCTGATACATCTGATAACTTGCAGGTTGAATTGGTGGTGAGGAAGGCAAATGCAATGTTAGCATTCATTTCGAGAGGGCTAGAATATAAAAGCAAGGATGTAATGACGAGGCTTTAGAAGGCATTGGTGAGGCTTCACTTGGAGTATTGTGAGCAGTTTTGGAACCCTTATCTAAGAAAGGATGTGCTGACAATCGGAGAGGGTTCAGAGGAGGTTCACGAGAATGATTGCAGGAAATGAAAGGACACCTGTATGAGGAGTGCTTGATGACTCTGGGTCTGTACTCGCTGGAATTTAGAAGAGTGAAGGCAATCTTATTGATACCTGTTGAAAGACTTGATAGAGTGGATGTGGAGAGGATGTTTCCTATCCTGAGGAGTCTAGGACCAGAGGGCACAGTCTCAGAATTTGAGGGAGTCCATTAAGAACACAAATGAGGAGGAATTTCTTTAGCCAAATGGCGGTAAATCTGTGGAATTTGTTGCTACAAGCACCTGTGGAGACCAGGTCATTTGGGTGTATTTAAGGCAGAAGTTGATAGGTTCTGGATTAGTCAGGTCGTGAACTGCTGCGGAGAGAAGGCGGGAAATTAAGGTTGAAAGGGAAAGTGGATCTGGATGGACAGGGTCTGATTAGGAACAGTCAGCATGGATCTGTGTGTGGAAGGTCATGTTTGACAAATCTTATTGAATTTTTTGATGAGGTTACTAGGAAAATTGACGAGGGTAAAATGGTGGATGTTGTCTATATGGACTTCAGTAAGGCCTTTGACAAGGTTCCACACGGAAGGTTAGTTAGGAAGGTTCAATCGTTAGGCATTAATATCGAAGTAGTAAAATGGATTCAACAGTAGCTGGATGGGAGACGCCAGAGAGTAGTGGTGGATAACTATTTGTCAGATTGGGTGCCGGTGACTAGTGGTGTGCCTCAGGGATCTGTACTGGGTCCAATGTTGTTTGTCATATATATTAATGATCTGGATGATGGAGTGGTAAATTGGATTAGTAAGTATGCAGATGATACTAAGATAGGTGGAGTTGTGGATAATGAAGTAAGGTTTCAAAGCTTGCAGAGAAATTTAGGCCAGTTAGAAGAGTGGGCTGAAAGATGGCAGATGGAGTTTAATGCTGATAAATGTGAGGTGCTACATTTTTGTAGGACTAATCAAAATAGGACATACATGGTAAATGGTAGGGCATTGAAGAATGCAGTAGAACAGAGAGATCTAGGAATAATGGTGCATAGTTCCCTGAAGGTGGAATCTCATGTGGATAGGGTGGTGAAGAAAGCTTTTGGTATGCTGGCCTTTATAAATCAGAGCATTGAGTATAGGAGTTGGGATGTAATGTTGAAATTGTATAAGGCATTGGTAAGGCCAAATTTGGAGTATTGTGTACAGTTCTGTCACCGAATTATAGGAAAGATGTCAATAAAATTGAGAGAGTACAGAGGAGATTTACTAAAATGTTGCTTGGGTTTCATCTCCTAAATTACAGAGAAATGTTGAACAAGTTAGGTCTTTATTCTTTGGAGCATTGAAGATTGAGGGGGGACTTGATAGAGTATTTAAAATTATGAGGGGATAGATAGAGTTGACATGGATAGGCTTTTTCCATTGAGAGTGGGGGAGATTCAAACAAGAGGACACGAGTTGAGAGTTAAAGGGCAAAAGTTTAGGGGTAACATGAGGGGGAACTTCTTTACTCAGAGAGTGTAGCTGTGTGGAATGAGCTTCCAGCAGAAGTGGTTGAGGCAGGTTCGATGATGTCGTTTAAAGTTAAATTGGATAGATATATGGACAGGAAGGGAATGGAGGGTTATGGACCGAGTGCAGGTCGGTGGGACGAGGTGAAAGTGAGAGTAAGAAGGGCCGAGATGGCCTGTTTCCGTGCTGTAATTGTTATATGGTTATATGGATCCGCAATGATGAAATGGTGGTCGAGACTCGATGGTCCAAATGGCCTAATTTTGCCTTGTTGACTGCAGGAAAACAGAACAGGGAATTATTATTGGGAAAATCCAGGGTTCTTGCCTGGAGAACTGCACCGCCATCGTAGATCTCAGACTCCCTCTGGCGTTTGTCTGTCGGGTTGCGTGTTCGCCAACCTTCAACTGACAAGCGCGCCCGAGGGTGCTGCGGGGTTTTCTGCTCACACACCTACCCTTTCCCACGCCACACTGCCAAGGCAGGGAATCTCACTGCTCGCCGTGTCTCCGCTCACCTGTCCGGGAGCGGGATCGCATGCGATCGTATCTTCTCCGGCCATTCATGCTCCTGGTGTTCCAGATTCTGAACTCTCATCTCAGCCTGTGAAGAAAGTGTCGCCAGGCACCATACCTTTAATGATGGGGTTGTTTCCCCTTTAATTTCATTTTTTAAAAAAAACGTTTTCTTTGTGTTTCTTTTTGTACCTTTTTGGTGGGGCGTGTTTTTCACCGAGTGCCTGTGTGTGAGAGGGAGGGTTAGTGAGACTGGCTGCAGGATGTCCGAGAATCTTTGCATGTCTCCAGTAAACTTGGCTGCCGCTGGGATCAATGCCTCACCCTGGTGTGTAGGAGCTACCACCCCCTCCGTCAAAATAATTCACTGACCCCGTCGCAATCATTAAAAACTTCTTTTCTGCGCCCGTACTTTTTGAACAACCCCTACCAATCCCCTAATTCCGGAGGTTGTTATTCCGATCTCTGGCAGCTCCTGCGAGGATTTACTGTGTGATGAATGGGTGAACTTGACACTTGACCTTTGGTTGAGGAAGCAGGAACCGGGCGGATCCGAGTTGCCAGTGCCGGGACGGAACATGCTGCCGTGTCCCCCGCCTCCTGGCCGAGTAAAGGTCGCCGCGCAGTGGCAGGCAGTTGTGTGAACGCTGCGATGTGGTCGGACGGAGAGATTCAACACAAGGGCGAGAAACGAAATCTCGCCGCCAGCTGGCACTGGAAGCTGATGGCCGGCCTCTTCCTCAGCCTGTTGGTCGTTGCTTACTTCGGACTGGTGGGGTACTTCGCTGGTTACAGAAGCTTCCTTTCGGGTAAGAGCTAGCCTGTTGTCCCAGGGAGTTCCGCGCCTAGCCCTGTCCCAAGAGCCGTCAGTATCCGGTGCCTGGTGGCAAGAGTAGTTCTTTCAGTGTACTACAGGTGAAAGTTCTCGATCCGAAACGTGGACTGTCTATTTGTTATTGTTATTGTTTTATTATTGTCACATGTACCGAGCTACAGTTAAAAAAAAATGTCTTGCGTCTCAAATCATTACATAGTGCATTGAGGTGAACAAGGTAAAACAATAACAATGCAGAACAAATTGTAAACGCCACAGTGTCGTGGGAGATAAACATAAAGCTGAAGAGTTAACGAGGTAGACTGTGAGGTCAAGAGTTCGTCTGATTGCACTATGGAACCGTTCAGTTGTCTTATTACAGCGGGATAGAAGCCGCCCTTGAGACTGTAGGACGTGCTTTCAGGCCTTTGTGCCTTCTGCCCGATGGGAGAGGGGAGAAGAGAAGTTTGTCAGGGTGGGTGTATTGACTGCTTTACTGAAGCAGCAAGAAGTGTAGACAAAATTGAGGCCCTTCACAGAAGCTGTCTGGCCCAGAGTTCCTCAGCAGTTTGTTTTTCTTGTTCCAGATTCCAACATTTGCTGCCCCTTGGGTTTCTCTTTCTTCCATTTACCTGATTTCCATAGTCACTGGGACCTCACCTGTTATTCATAGAGGCCATCAAGGTGCCAAATACCCCTCTGGAAAAACTGCTTTTCATTACCTTTTCACAAACTGGAGAAAATCTGCAGATGCTGGAAATCCAAGCAACACACACAAAATGCTGGAGGAACTCAGCAGGCAACATCTATGGAAAAGAGTACAGTCGCCGTTTTGGGCCAAGACCCTGTGGGAATGCGTACCTACCTCCCCTCCCCCACCTTTTAACTTTACCCCTCAACATTTTTCCTCCAGTCCTGCTGAAGGGTCTCGGCCTGAAACGTCAACTGTACCCTTTTTCCATAGATGCTGCCTGGCCTGCTGAGTTCCTCCAGCATTTTGTGTGCGTTGCTTTCATTACCTTGTGTACACCAGCAGAAGAGTTTGTCACCGGCACACGCTGACTCTGTGCAGAGTTACACAGGCTAGCTCTGACACACAAATATTCACACACGTACATACACAGTTAGAGAGGGTGTACATACACGGACACACATACAGTCTCATTTTCTCACAGAAAATCAGATTCAAACATTTCAGCACAGTAAGTGTGTAGAGTCTGAGATTCATATACACGGCGTCACATTAACCAACATGTGGTCATAGAGTCACATACAGGCACTCAAAGTATACTCTATGTGTATAAAAAGCAGTCAAACTATGTGCTTGCTGAATTATTTTTATACACTAGCTGTGAATGGAACAAAGTGAGTTTGAGTAGTGTATAATTAAAGAGTATGAGACAAAAATATATCGGTGCTGGAGGGATCAATTTGAAGGCACCAACATTCACTCCAGATATGTAGCTGAAACATCTGTTAATTACCAAGTAACTGACATCAGTCTCCTCCACCCCGCTGAGGCTCGGATGTATTGGGATAATGTTCTACTTGCCATGGTGTGTTAGACTTGATGATAACGTGTTGGGAGATCTTGTCCATACTTGACTAGTAAACATTGTAGCAGAAATTGACTAGATGTTGATTGTCTTTGGGAAATTGATTGTCTATCTGTTTAGCCCCCTGTAGACACTAGGCTACTAGAAGTAAATACAGTGCAATCGTGCTGTGCTGTGAATGCCTTGTCTATACAGTTCAATATTACACTGTCTTCAAAAAGCCTTTTAACTTCCAACAGGCCAACAAGGAAAGAGGTTCTGCTGAAGACATTTGAGCAGCTAGGGATTAAATAAAATAGAACCAAAAAGGTAATAATTCCTGAATTGTAGCCTAAGCTATGTACAAGTTGGCACAGGGTTAATACCAATAGAGAGTTAAATGCATGGTTCAAAGATTGGTGTGGGAGAAATAGGTTTGGATGATGGACTCCATCCTAACTGGGATCAGATCCTGGTGAATTGCATAACTAGGGCTTTAAACTAAACAGTAAGGGGGTGGTATGGATAAAGTAAATGGGAAGGAGAGTGCGGGAGATGTTACTAAAGTCTCCAGAATAAAGAATAACATGAAAGTTTAGGAAGAGAACAGAATTTGTCTTCAGGCAACATGGAGACAAAACTGAAAAGAAGGGTGGTGAACACAGGGCTGAAGGTGTTAGATTTGAATACACACTGTATATGAAATAAGGTAAATTATCTTGTAGTGCATTTAGAAATTAGCAAGTATCACATCTTAGATTTGTGGTTGAAAGAAGATCGCAGCTGGGAATTTAACATCCAAGGATATGCATTGTATTGAAAGGACAAGAGGTGAACAGAGGGGGTGGGGTGGCTTTGTTGATTAAAAAATTATAACATAATCATCACTTAAATTAGCTACAATGGCAGTGGCATCATTAGTAATTATTTTTAAGATAAATTGAATCTTATTTAGTATTTGCAGAATGTAGACCATAATAAATATAACCTAATATTAAACATCATTTTATCTTGACATTTATTAGCTATTTTGCACAGCGGATAATGCAAGCTTGCTCAAATGTTCAAGAAAGGAGGGCAACGGTCAAGAGGGAAGTATAGGCTAGTTAGCCTGATGTCTGTTATTCAGGGAACGTTGGAATCTGTTATTAGTTAAATAGTAACAAGCCATTTAGAAAATTGCAGTACAATCAAGTTACGTCAACCTGTGTGATGAATTTTACTAGAGTACTTTGAGAATATAACATACAAAAACAGAAACAGTAGATTGAATTTAGATTTCCAGAGAGCAGTCAATGAGGTGTCACCTATCAAGATATTGCATGGTTGTGATTACATATTAGCACAGATAGGTGATCAACTAACTAACAGAAAACAGAGAATGAAGGTAATTGGTTCCAATTTCAGTTTGGTATGCTATAATGAGTGACGTGTCCGAAATGAGTGCAGGGGCTTCAGGTGTATACAGTCTACATTAATGACTGTAAGTTTAATTCACTGCTGGTGTAAAGATAGGGGTATAGATGCAGAGTCTGCCACAGATACAGTGGATCTAGACACTTTAACAAAAAGGTGAAAGTTTGGCAGGTGGAGTACACTCGAAGAAATGTGAAGTTTTCCCCTTTGGTGGAAACATTCAAAAAACAGAATATGTGATCTGTAAGATAGATTCTTGGTTTATAGAGAAGGCAAGAAATATGATGAATAGGCAGAAAACTGGTGTATAGATCAGAATTTTATTGACCAGCAGAGCAGGTTTAAAGAGTTATATGACACAAACAAAACATTTTTCAGCTGACAGTTGTCTAGTCAAAGCCCCTTCAGTCTTTCAAATGTAGCCTACTGGTGCTTTATGCCATTGACATTCCATGTATTAGGAAAATATGCTATTTGGAAGACAAAATCTGATGTATACCACAAGACAGAATTTCAGCCACAATCAATAAGGATAATTTGATCAGCTATGACCAATCCAATGTTTTGCTCAGGTAAACAGGGAAATATCTGGAATGATTTGCCTATGGAAATCCTTGCAAGGAAAGATTTGTTACAGCTAATAGTTTTGATGATTTCTGAAAAAAATATTGAACTTAAAAACCATCTTGTTTGTGATGTTCAATGTCACCTGACTGAAAGAACACCATCTGTTTTATATCACCTAGTAATACAGTCAGTGGCCACCTTATATACACCTGATCATTAATGCAAATATCTAATCAGCCGATCAGGTGGCAGCAAATCAATGCATAAAAGTATGCAGACACGGTCAAGAGGTTGTGTTGTTGTTCAGACCAAACATTAGAATGGGGAAGAGATGTGATCAAAGTGACTTTGATTGTGGAATGATTGTTGATGCCAGACAGGGTGGCTTGAGTATATTAGAAATAGCTGATCTTCTGAGATTTCATGCACAACAGTCTCTGGAGTTCACAGAGAATAGTGGGAGAAACAAAAAAAAGAACGTCTGTGGGCAAAAATGTCTTGTTAGTCAGAGGAGAATGGCCAGACTGGTTTGAGAAGACAGGAAGGTGACAGTAACTCAAATAACCACGCGTTATAACAGTAAGCAGAAGGACAGCTCTGAACGCACAGCACACCGAACTTTGAAGTGGATGGGCTACAGCAGCAGAAGATCACACAAGGTTTCACTCCTGTGGCCATTTTATTAGTTACACTCCTGCACCTAATGAAGTGACCTCAGAGTGTATATTGCAACCAGCCATTTATTCTGAACGCTAACATTTCCCGGGGCATAACCGTTTAGCTCTGTATTGTAGAGTTTAGAAAATGATAAGTTATTTAAGGAAGCAGTAGCAACAGTCTAGATAAGCTGATAATCAAAGCTGCTGCACGGCAAGAGATGGAATATCAAACGCCAATGAAACATTACCAGTCAAATTCAAGATGTTTGATAAGCAAAGATATTAAAGGATATGAAAACAAAGTTAGATTCTTGGAGTTAGGTCATGAACCAGCCATGATCTTACTGAAAAGAGAAAAGATTGAAGGGCCTATTCTGAATCCTAAATTTCCTATCTTCTTTTTGTTAAGTTTGTACGTTTGATATGTTATTATAAGCATTCTCTTTCACAACAGCTCTAAAAGTATTCGCATTATGCTATGTAATGATGATAGCTTGCTCATAATTGAGATATCAAATGTAATATGATTTTAATATGTGAAGAAATGAATTCCACTAAGATGGTCAAAATGCAACAGCTATCTAGTGAAGAAGAAGCCATCGATGGTTTAATTTTCACCCATGGATCAGCAGGATCTAGGTTCATCCACATGATACCTTGCTGTTTCTCCCTGCTCTGTTGTTTACACCATTGCACAAATTTAGTATACGGATGGTTTGGGTGCCACGGTAGCATCATGGGTAGTGTGACATTATTACAGCACAGGGAGTTCCGGAGCTTGGAGTTCAATTTTGGCACTGTTCTTTAAGGAGTCTCGGTGAATCCTCCCTGTTGACTGTGTGGGCTTTCCTTTGGTTCCCCCCCCACCCCCACAGTCCAAAGGCATACCAGGTGGGTTAATAGGTCATTGTAAATTGTCCCGTGGTTAAGTTAGGGTTAATGGAGGTTGTCGGGTTGCCTGGACGAGGGGCCTACTCTTCGCTGTTATCGCCAAAGTAAATAAATAAACAAACAAACAAACAAATAGCTGTGCAATAGTGCAATAGTTGCATTCCTAGGAAATCTCACGTCATAGAATAGCAAAACAAGCCGTAGTAATAACAAAACAAGCTGTAGTTGCTTTTAAATCACAGATTTCAACAGCTTTACACAACCATAATCTCATGATAACCATTGCAGCCCATGTAATGCAAGTTCTGTTCCATAATCTATTAATTGCATAATAACATAACTTGCATTATGATCATGTTTTTAAAGCAGAACTATTCGTTCCTCACTTGATAATCTCCAAAAAAAATGACATCAGAACAATCTACAGTGAATTCTGGTTAATTGGGTCATCAGTTAATCTGGGCATTTGCTTACCTGGGACAACTCTTAAAGAACAGAAACTAATCGAGAACATAGCCAGGATTCCCTTAGTTTATTTGGGACAGGAAACTGTTGCTGAATGCATGCACTTGTGTGGCGTTAAACACTACACCATACCAGCTATGATGGACAACCACCAGTAGTATTGGTAATGTTCCAATTTGTTCTGTATTTCATTTAAATGCATAACTTGTTACTCCGTTTGTCTTTACTGTATTATACTTTTTTAACAGTTTCCATGAAACCGGCTAATTGGGACAGCTGCTTGACTGGGCCAAAATGTACTGGTCCCGATGTGTCCAAATTAACTGGAATCCAACTGCATTTTTGATTAAGGAGTTAAGGCTACTTAATGTCAGTATCCACTTTGAAATGAAATGTAGAAATCATCAACTTTGATATGCCTTTGCAAGCTTTCTGCTTTTTATGATATTTTGCTAAAGGAACTTTTTTCATTTGTTGGGTTTTTCCACATGGTGCTGGCCTTGTACTTGATACAATACTATACCAGAATAAGGTGAAGATTTCAAAGTAAGTCTATCAAACTGTCGAAGCAAAAACGTGAGGCTAAGGCTCAGATGGGTGGCACATATGTCTCAGGTTCTGAAAGTCCAGGTCCAAGTCCATTCCGGAAATATCTAGCAGGACACTTAAGTGTAGCACCATATCTCCTTAAAATGGAACTGAATTTCAGAGGCAGAGGACAGCAGATTATCACTACTGTTTAGCATTATTGACGGGGGACGAACCTCTAGACACCTGTCTTGTCAAATGAGCTGTCATGGTTCCATTGGCTGCCTCAGGTGAATGTGGTACATCCACTGCACTCTTCTGCAGCAAGGGGAGTTACCACTGGTGTTATGGTCAATACTTCTCCATCAATTAATGTCACTCAAATTATTAGTTGCTTATTTGAGCTTAATAAAATTTGGCCACATTACCACAGAAAACACCCTTGAAAAGTACTTCCTTGGTTGTAGATTGCTTTAAGGATGACTGGAGGCTGTGTATGGTGCCTCACAAACGTAAGTCTTTCAAATTAATAGAAGCTAAAATTAGCATGTGGGAGTAGCAATGAGAGGGGATCCAGCTGAATTTTATGGTGCCAGCCCTTGAATCAGACAGCAATGATTAAACTCTGTGAATCATGGCCTCTCCCTGCATCACCCTTGTCTTCCTCAGACAGCACGTCATGTATTTCCATAATTATCCTGTAATTATCATCATTACAGAGACCACATAACTCAGAGTGTCTTTTACTGATGGATTCTCTAAAGTACCAGAAATGTTAATCATACAGTTTATTGATTTACACATCTGACAGGGCACTGGCACCTGTTGAGACAACCTCTCTTTGAATTTAGATCTCAGGAAATTATCTAAATTCATCAGATCATCAATCTAGTATGTCAGTAGTGGATATAAATGGAGGGAAAGGAGGGAGGAGAAGATGGCGGCGCGATGCAGCTCGCAGTGGCCACTCCGGTGGTGATGTCTGTTACCTGTCAAGTAGGGTGCCGTGCACAATCCTGATTTGATGGAGACAGATGTGAGAGCACAGAGGAACATCTGGTGAAACTTCTGAAATACCTGCTTTGCTGCCGCTGCTACTGTGTGATCCGGAATCTCCGGAGGGAAAGGCCCCGAGTCCTCAGCTTTGCTTGTTGCTCGGTGGCCGGGGTGGGGTCGAAGCGCTTGGCAGAGGATGGTGCTCGGTGCTCGGTGTCGGAGGCTCGAAGTTTTCGGACGGACTCAGAGTCCGCTGCGGTCGGGTGCTTCCAATGGTGCTGCATCGGCAAGTTTGCGGCGCTTGGAGGTTCATGACAGGGAGAGTTTCTCCCTTCTACCGTCTGTGTGAGATGATGAGGCTATCGGGACTTGAGACTTTTTTTACTGTGCCCATGGTCTGCTCTTTATCAAATTACGGTATTGCTTTGCACTGGTGTAACTATATGTTATAATTACGTGGTTTTGTCAGTTTTAGTCTTGGTTTGTCCTGTGTTTCTGTGATATCTTTCTGCAGGAACATTGTATCATTTTTTAATGCATGCATTTCTAAATGACAATAAATGAGGACTGTGTGTCCTCATAATCTAAATCAGGCTGCTTAACAATGAAAACCAAAGACTGACTGTTTACTTATTTCAAGATAAACTTCATTCATAATGAAAAATTTACTGCAGTGCAATGCTGTTTCATTTTGCATTCATGGTTAATGCAGTAAGTACTGTTCTATTACTTCCTTAAAACCAATAGCACTGTTGCCACTCATGTGGCCCCTGGGGTGGTGCTTCCTCATCCAACCCTGTTCTTCCCTGTTCAGTCACAGAAAAAACCCTGCACTGTGATCCTTTCCACCGGGCCCCTGCTGCGGCTGCACCAAGCTTCAGTGCGTCCCCTTCAGCACGAACTCGTGCAGCCTGGATTGTGCCGGTCAGCAACATCCCTCCATGGACATCTTGTAAGCAAAGGCTGAAGAGGTGGGATTTCCAGTAAGAACCCTGCCTGGTTTCCTTTCCTGCCTTATAGCCTTTGAGTTAGGTTGCTTTGACTGGTTAACTCTTCTTGCAGCTGGCGCAGATTCATTCAACATGCTCCAACAGTTCTGAGTCTAACCTGCCTGTAGAATCACACACCGGAGATTTTCCTAGAGCTCTATAGCCCAGCACCACATGTACCTAGCAAAATGTCAAATACGATTTTACATCTAGTTTTGACATTTAATTCAATGACTACCTGTTTTCCCAGACTACTAAGCATAAAAATCAGTTTCCTTGGTAACTGTTTAGTTGGAGCATTGCTGATTTACTCCATCTCACAAAGAGCTTCCCGCAACTCAGACAGGGCAGCTGAGGGTATTTGAAGGAGCATTTTCATTTGGCACAGGCCAGCAGAGCCACTGCCCTTGCAGTGCCAGGAGCCCAGGTTCAATCCTGACCTCGTATTGTAGATTCCATAATCTCCCTGTGACCACGCGAGTTTCCTCCAGGTGCCCTGCTTTCCCCTCACATCCCAGAGGTGTGCTGGTTGGTAGGTGCCACTGTAAACTGCCTTGAGTGTGTAGGTGAATCAGAGTGGAGTTGATGCAAATTTGTGGAAAATAACTGAATTCAGTGTAGGATTATTATAGATGGTGGTCAATGATTGGTGCAGACTCAGTGGACCAAAGGGCCCATTTCCATTACGTATGTATGTCTCAATCTATTTCTCTGGGACTCCATGACATGCAAATTGAATAATGTGGGCTACGCCTAAACTTTAGACTCGTGTTTCCATTAACTTGTGTGCAACTTTTGTCTTTGAGCGATCCACTAGCGAGGGGAGCAACACTAAGACATACTTTGAAACTTCCAGGCTCAAGAAAATCAGAGGAACGTTTCAGCAAAGTAAGCCACAAAGGAAGCTGTGGATTTTAAGAGCTGGGTTATCAGAGCTTGGCAGCTGAGTGCAGCTTTCAATGTGCTTCAGGAAAAATCACTGATTTAATGGGAGAAACAAAGGGAATAACAAGTTAACATGAAACCTTTCTTTTCCACTTCAGACAAGTGCTATCGATCAGAGGACGGACCTTTCAGCCCAGGTGGAGACCTGCTTGACTATTTGCTTCACAGTGGCATTATTGACAGGAAGGATGGTCTGCTGGTTACCTGGTCCCATGGTGCAAACAGCAAGCACCAGATGGAAGAAGCCCTGAAAGGTATGTGTCCAAGGCTAGCAGCCTAGATCATTGAAAATACTGAATGGGAATAGATTACCAAAACCTAAAGTACCAAGGTAAAGTATTTAAGCAGGCATTATAAATAGGAGATCTGCAGGAATAAACTACAGTGTTTTCCCCAATCTGATGAGCGAAGGGGCTGCTTTCATCAGTTACTTAGGAACTTTTGTTTCCGATACTAGTATGAAAGGACAAAAGCAGAAGGTTATAGGAACACAGTGACTTCAATAAGTGATGCCTGAAGATGGCAGGATCCATCATTACGGATCTTCACCATCCAGGACTTGTCCTCTTCTCACCATCAGGGAGGAGTTAAGGAGCCTGAAGACACACACTTGATTTTTTAGGAGCACCTTCTTCCCCTCCACCATCAGATTTGTTAATGGACCATGAACCCATAAACACTACCTCACTCTTTCTCTTGTTTTTGCACTGCTAATTATTTTTTTATTTGTAACCTATAGTAATTATTTTATGTATTGCACTGTACTGCTGCAAAACAACAAATTTCACAACACATGTCAGTGATAGTAAATTCTGTCAGGCAGCATCTGTGGTAGCAAAAGGTACAAGTCAACGTTTCTGGTTGAATCCTGATGCAGAGCCTTGACTTGACATGTCGATTAACATCTTTTGCCTCCACAGATACTGTCTGACTTGCTATTTTTTTGTTCTTGATTTCAGCATCTGCTATCTCTTTGGTCACTGGTATGAAGTCTAATTGAAAATTATTCCAGATCCACCCATTGATGTGTTATAAGGTCAAGCAGTACCACTGGATTAGTTTCAGTTAAATCAAGGCCAAGTTAAATCCTGCTGCGCTTCAGTTTGCGACACCGATGAAAGTTCATGTCCACACGTGGCCCTGAAATTGCCTGACTTCATGCTACACCAAGACATGCTGAAATGCATCTGACTGGCAAGCCCTAAGAACTAGAATGTGCCACCGTGCAGAACTGTAGTTTTGAGTGCCACGGTAGATCAGGATCCCAAACGGACCCCAGCCACCCTGAAAAGGAAAATAGAGACAATAGAATAGGAAGAATTTAACTGTTTTGCCGATGAACTGGGAGAAGTCTTCCTCTGACGCCACTTCACCTGCATGTTGTTGTTGCTCCTATCCATGGCTAGTGGAACCTTGCTGTTTCTTTAGCGTTTTTGTCTGTTTTTTACGAGGCCGAGTTGCTAGCTCGACGTTCCACCTAGCACAGGTAGAAAACGTGGAAGGAGCCGGTCGGACTCGAACCCGGGACCACTTGCCTCAAAGCCTGGTGCAGATGCCACTACACCACCAGCCGGCAGCTCGCCGGAATGCCAGACACTTAAAATAAGCTATTATCACTGTCAAAGTGGTTCTGTCTCTTATGAGGAGTTCCAAGCCTTTATGATGTCCAGTAAGATGTAGAGAAGTGAATCAGTGGAGTGCTACACACACCTCTATAGTTTATCTCAAACACTGGTTTTAATATCCATAGCATCATATGGGTGATACCACACCATCCCCAGAATGAAGGAAGTGTCCCTCTTTTGCTGAATGTGGCAATCTCACCGCAGAATCTGCTCATTTGGAATTAAGGCACGAGAATCCAAGGTGCCAGGAGATCAATATCTGGAAGTACTGAGATGGCTGCTGAGTACTCAGACAGAGCAGAGTGAGAAAGCATGGATCTTAAACCATGCTTCCATGGCAGTAATCTCCGGTGGGTGTCTCACAAAAGGACAAAGAAAGCAATATCTATAATAGCTGGGGAAGAGCTGGCTAGAGAACGGTAGGGCCAGAAGCAAGGTCAATGGTTGTTGCATGTCCTTCACACAAGCTCAGAGTCTGTGAAAAGCCATGCAGCTCGGAGCATTCCATGGTTTCCCTACTGAGGAGCAGTAAGCAGTCATTCCCTCTGAAGAACTGATGTTGCAGTGCATCCATGCAAATGTCAACTCACCATTACTGTCTCATTGTCCATGCACTCCCAGGTAATGCCATGGTCCTGGAAGCTGATGTCAACATTGAAGGTTTGAACACTCAAAACGAGACTGGTATTCCTATCATGGCTCATCCGCCTGATATCTACAGTGACAACACCCTTCATGAGTGGCTGGATGCTGTTTTCAAATCCAAGAGAGGTAAGGTTTGCTCCTAACAAAATGAAGAATTTCTCCAGACTTTCTGTCCATACCCTCTTTGGATATTCTCAAACAGAAAATAGTTTTCTATTTCAATGGGAATATAGAACATAGAACATAGAATACAGAATAGTACAGCATAGTACAGGCCCTTCAGCCCACAATGTTGTGCCGACCCTCAAACCCTGCCTCCCATATAAGCTCCCGCCTTAGATTCCTCCATATATCTGTCTAGTAGTCTCTTAAATTTCACTAGTGTATCTGCCTCCACCACTGACTCAGGCAGTGCATTCCACGCACCAACCACTCTCTGAGTAAAAAATCCTTCCTCTAATATCCCCCTTGAACTTCCCACCCCTTACCTTAAAGCCATGTCCTCTTGTATTGAGCAGTGGTGCCCTGGGGAAGAGGCGCTGGCTATCCACTCTATCTATTCCTCTTATTATCTTGTACACCTCTATCATATCTCCTCTCATCCTCCTTCTCTCCAAAGAGTAAAGCCCTAGCTCCCTTAATCTCTGATCATAATGCATGCTTTCTAAACCAGGCAGCATCCTGGTAAATCTCCTCTGTACCCTTTCCAATGCTTCCACATCCTTCCTATAGTGAGGTGACCAGAACTGGACACAATACTCCAAGTGTGGCCTAACCAGAGTTTTATAGAGCTGCATAATTACATCGCGACTCTTAAACTCTATCCCTCGACTTATGAAAGCTAACACCCCATAAGCTTTCTTAACTACCCTATCCACCTGTGAGGCAACTTTCAGGGATCTGTGGACATGTACCCCGAGATCCCTCTGCTCCTCCACACTACCAAGTATCCTGCCATTTACTTTGTACTCTGCCTTGGAGTTTGTCCTTCCAAAGTGTACCACCTCACACTTCTCCAGGTTGAACTCCATCTGCCACTTCTCAGCCCACTTCTGCATCCTATCAATGTCTCTCTGCAATCCTTGACAATCCTCTACACTATCTACAACACCACCAACCTTTGTGGCGTCTGCAAACTTGCCAACCCACCCTTCTACCCCCACATCCAGGTCGTTAATAAAAGTCACGAAAAATAGAGGTCCCAGAACAGATCCTTGTGGGACACCACTAGTCACAATCCTCCAATCTGAATGTACTCCCTCCACCACCACCCTCTGCCTTCTGCAGACAAGCCAATTCTGAATCCACTTGGCCAAACTTCCCTGGATCCCATGCCTTCTAACTTTCTGAATAAGCCTACCGTGTGGAACCTTGTCAAATAGCTTACTAAAATCCATATAGATCACATCCACTGCACTACCCTCATCTATATGCCTGGTCACCTCCTCAAAGAACTCTATCAGGCTTGTTAGACACGATCTGCCCTTCACAAAGCCATGCTGACTGTCCCTGATCAGACCATGATTCTCTAAATGCTTATAGATCCTATCTCTAAGAATCTTTTCCAACAGCTTTCCCACCACAGACGTAAGGCTCAATCTCCAATCTCCAATGTTTTTTTTTAATATAATTTTTATTGAGTTTTTGAAGTGATTACATGGAAAGATAATGTCTACCCTCCCCCTCCCCTTAACCCTTCCCCCCGATATATACCCCTAGCTGAAAAAAAAAGGAAAAAAAGAAAAAGAAAGAAGAACTGCCTGGATATTGGAAGGTTTCCACATGCTCCATGGGATTCAAAATAAATTTAGTATATTTATTTATTACTTTCCCCAAGGGACCAATATCTTTATCATCAGAGCAACTAAATATGCCATCCCATCTTTTGTAAATAAGGGTGCCAAATATTCAAAAATGTATCATATTTATCTCTTAAATTATAAGTAATTTTTTTGAGTGGAATACAACTAGACATTTCATTGTTCCAATGATTCATATTTAAATACAAATCCGATTTCCAAGTAACTGCTATAGCCTTCTTGGCTACTGCCAATGCAATTTTTATGAATTCTTTCTGTTATTTATTCAGTTTAAGTTTTGGTTTTATCCCTTCAGTATCACGTAATAGAAATAATACAGGGTTATGTGGAAGTTGAGATCCAGTAATTTGTTCCAATAATCTCCAATGTTTGAGGAAAAGCTTGAAATTTCTGCTTTGGGGAGGAAGAAGGAACAATACTTATGATGTTTGCACAATAGTAGCCAACACAATAGGTAGAGATTCAACACAAGCCATCATTGCAATAAGTGTTAATAAAAATTGAGGGACTAGTCATGCAGGACTCCACCTACTGTCTATATTTGTCATCCACCATTGCTACAGGATGGATGTGATTTGCTGATCTTGCTCAAGCTCTCCATTCTTTAGTCTACAGTGGAGGCTGGACACCAGCTTAGCTCTGTATGGTGAAATGGTGGTCCCACCCCGATAGCCTTTGCACATGCCAAAGCTTGGAGATAACGTTAAATGTCTTTGACATTTAGAAACATTTAAAAACCATTAAAATTGATGTACATAAGTTTTTGAAATAACTATTAAAATTAAAGATTTAAGGCATCCGTTAGTCTTGTGAGACCATGGATCTGTGCCTGGAAGGTCTCCACTCTCCAGGGCGTAGGCCTGGGCAAGGTTGTATGGAAGACCGGCAGTTGCCCATGCTGCAAGTCTCCCCACTCCACACACCGATGTTGTCCAAGGGAAGGGCAAGGGCCGATACAGCTTGGCACCAGTGTTGTCGCAGAGCAATGTGTGGTTAAGTGCCTTGCTCAAGGACACAACACACTGCCTCGTCTGGGGCTCGAACTCACGATCTTCAGGTCGCTAGTCCAATACCTTAACCACTTGGCCATGTGCCCACAAAATTAAAGATAACCGCTAACATAAAATATAGAAATATTATTAAAAAGGCTACGGTAGAATAACAAACCAAAGCTAAAACCGGAAAATGGTCAACAGCTGGGTCAGTGTCTGTGGAGAGAAGTTTAGAGGTTTTCAATGACCCTTCATCGCAACTGGGAAAAATTAGGCATTTTGACAAATTTCAATTTTCAGTTGGTGGGGTGAGAAGGGCAGAGGGAACATCCATAACAGCACAAAGACCAAGTTCATATAGACAGGCATTGATTGGGGACAGCTGCAAATCTGTCATTATATGGATAAGGCTTTTATTGTTTAACTATTATTGCCCTTCAGATGGTGGCCTTGAGCTTTAGTACTTTGAACAGCTGATTACTTGTTAGAACATTTCAGCAGAACAGTTAAAGAGCCAACACCGTGGCTGCAGATCCAGGGTCATACTAGTGTGTAGGATTGGGTAAAGGTAAAAGATTTCCTTTGCAAAAGGATATCAGTGAACCAAAGGAGTTTTTAGGTTAGCCTGGTAGCTTTGTGATTGCTCTACTCCTTCTATACCCATGACTGTATGGCTAGCTATAGCTCAAATTTGCTGATGATGCAGCCATTGTTGGTAGAATCCCAGATGGAGATGAGCGGGCGTACAGGAGTGAGATATACCAACTAGTTGAGAGATGTCACAGCGACAACCTGGCACTCAATGGCAGTAAAATGAAAGAGCTGATTGTGGACTTCAGGAAGGGTAAGACAAGGGAGCACAGACCAAACCTCATAGAGGGATCAGAAGTGGAGAGAGTGAGCAGTTCCTGGGTGTCAAGATCTCGAAGGATCTAATTTGGTCCCAATATATCTATACAGCTATAAAGAAGGTAAGACAGTAGCTATATTTCATTAGGAGTTTGAAGAGATTTGGTTTGTCACCTAAAACACTCAAAAACTTCTACAGATGTACTATGGAGGGCATTCTGACAGGCTGCTTCACTCCCTGGTATGGGGGGGTGGGTTACTGCACAAGACTGAAAAAAACTACAGAAGGTTGTAAAATTAGTGAGCTCCATTTGTAGTATCCAGGACATCTTCAAGGAGTGATGCCTCAAAAAGGTGATGTCCATTATTAAGGACCCCCATCAGCCACAATATGCCCTCTTCTCATTGCTACGATCAAGAAGGAGGTACAGAAGCCTGAAAGTACACACTCAGTGATTCAGGAACAGCTTCTTCCCCTCTGCCATCCGATTCCTAAATGGACATTGAACCCATGAACACTATTCACTTATTATTTCTGTTTTTGCACTATTTTTAATCTATTTAATATACACGTACCTACTGTAGTTGATTTACATACTTATTTTTTTCTATATTATCATGTGTTGCATTGAACTGCTGAGTGAGCAAATTTCATGACACATTCTGGTAATAATAAATCTGATTCTGATTCTGTTGTTGATGTTAGCAGTGTGATTAAGAATGCATACAGGAGACCTGCCTTCATTAGCTGGGGTATAGAATGTAAAAGCCAGGATGATGTATTACATCTATACAAAACAGTAGCTAGGCACATCCGCAGTTCTGGTCCCCATGCTATAGAAAACATGATTACATTGGAGAAGATGCAGAGCAAGTTCAGCAAGATGTTGCCTGGGGTGGAGCATTTCAACCACGTGGAGAGACTGAATATTCTAGGTTTGTTGCCTTTGCTGCAGAGAGGGCGGAGGAGTGATCAGACTGAAGCACACAAAATTCCGTGGGGAGTTGCTAGGGTAGATAGTGAAAAACTTTTGCACATAGAGTTGACAATACTCAGCAGGCATAGGGTTAGGGAAGAGCACAGAGTGGATTAGAGAAGGAACTTTTTGAAACCTACTGTAAATATATTGTTTCATTAAGCATTCTTTGTTTACATAATTCATGAAGGGTGATATGTGTGTTCGTCCATTGTCAACATTGATGAGGACCCCAACACCACTATGAAGGTGTCGAGACTGGTGCGTGATTTGGCTTTAAGTGTGGGAGAGTTATATGTAAGAAGTATGTGAATCCCATACATTATTATACAGTACCACCACGTCATATGTGAGCTAAGATGAACTAAGTAGACAAGTTATCCCAGGCTCCTGTGTTTTTCCTTCAATTAATTTTTAGAGTTACAAAACGTAATGGTGGTGAGGAGGAAATTTTAAAATGAACCTGAGACAACTACCTACCTGCTGAAGCACAGCATGTTTTTTCTTTGGAAGGGGAGAGAGATGGTTGAGATTTTAAAAGTGGCAGAAAAAGGATGAAATTAACAAGCAACATTTAAGCCCCAGAGTTCATGAACAGTATCTACTGGGTGATATAATAATAATAATATGAGGGAAAAGCAGAAATGTCTGGCTACATTGGAAAGATAAACACAGATAACTCAGAGTGCTCAACAGATAACTGGATGATATATACTGTACAAATTGAGCAGTCTTTTAAAGCAAATGGAGTAGCCAGGAAGAAACGAGTACCAGTGTTGCCAAGTGTTATAGGAAGAAAAGAATGCAGTATGTTCAGAAGTTTGACTGCTCCAACCAAACCAGCCAAAATGAGCTTTGCTGACATTGTGAACATAATGCAGGAATATTTATAACTGTAACCATTGTTGATTGCAGAGTGCTTTAGGTTTCATTAGTGGAATCAAAAAGAAGGGGAGTCCATTTCAGCTCACATGGCTGAATTGAAGAAATTATCTGAGCATTCAGTGAGGGCTTAATAATGCACTGAGAGATTGTTTAATGTGTAGAATCTTAAAAGGAAACATTCAAAAATAGCTCCTAATTTAAGCCCAATTCACATTTAAAAGAACAGTTGAAATTGCTGCATCAGTAGAAACAGCAAGCAGAGACACAACTGAGTTGCAATCAGGAATGAAAGTGAGAATGAACAAAATTGCAACATCTAAACAGAAACCTATCTGGCCAAAAAACTTGTGTTACCATTATGGAAGGCTCTCACATACGCTGGTTCAATACAAGCTTAAAGGGGAAATTTGCAGAAAATGCAACAAAGTAGGGCACATACAAAGGGCATGATGGGCAGACAAAAATAAATGGATTGTACAGGGAAGAGAAAAAATAAAAAGTTATGTTGCATGTTCAAAAAGAGGACTAATCTGCATGCTGTTGATGAAAAATCTGATAATGATAAGGGTGACACAGGACTGCGTAGCCTTGAGATTTACAACGTGAAAACTAATTACAAACTAGCAATACGGCTTACACCAGAAATGAACAGCAAATTAATTAAATTGGAGTAGGAAACAGGCTCAGCTGTTCCAGTCTTTCTACAAAATAAGTTTGAATGACATTTCAAAGATACTGCACTGAAGTCTGCAGATATCTAACCAATAACTTACATTGGAGAAAACATACCTCCTGTGGGAATGACATTTGTAACAGTGAAACACAACAACCAACAAACCACATTGGGCTTGTATGTGGTGAAACAGGAGGGCCTGCATTGTGTGGCCGTGATTTGCTGAGACAACTAAACTTGGTTGGAGATCCAGCCACCATTTCCATGCCACATTGCCTGCGTTAGAATCAACTGAAAGAGAATTAAGAAAGGGTCTCAGGAAGAGTGTGCAGGACAAAGAACGGAGTTAAAATGGGGGCTCCTCAAACAAGGATGTTCAATGTTTCACTCCTGGACAAGCAGTCCTAGTGAGGGACTACAGAGGTGATCAAAAATGGGTACCTGGAAAGATTAAGGATAGAACTGGACCAATCTCCTATACAGGTTGTGTCTGATGTCATCTGGAGTCGACAAATTGATCATTTGAGGAGAGCGGAGTCAATTGTTAGAGAAGAAGGTGACCTCAGCTGTCAGAACCTCTTCCTGCAGTCCCAGAGTCAACTCTTCCAATGATGATGGAGGAAGCCCCAGAACCTGAGATTGTTTCACAGCCATAAGTCTCACCTGCCGAGCAGAGTGATCCCCCTTGACAGGAAAGATG
This sequence comes from Mobula hypostoma, assembly GCF_963921235.1. Classification (NCBI taxonomy): domain Eukaryota; kingdom Metazoa; phylum Chordata; class Chondrichthyes; order Myliobatiformes; family Myliobatidae; genus Mobula; species Mobula hypostoma. The sequence continues at coordinate 44,129,763 of NC_086108.1, forward strand.
TTATCCCACCAGAGTAAGAGATCTTCTATAGTGATTAAATCTTAAGGCCTAAATGGGACAATTTAAAAATTACTATGCTGTGAATGTCTATATAATAGTTGTATTGTGTAGTATACTGTGCGTGTAATTAATATATATAAACACATACATATATATGACTAGCGAGCAATACATTACATATTTGAGTTTAGAAGCATTCTATATTGAGTTGGAGTTTATAGCTAAGCAGGGAGAAATGTCGTATATTTAATATTTCAGTAACACTTGAGTAATATTGTTATTATATTGTTTGATTATGCATTCTTTGTGTACATAATTCATCATGGGTTCTATGTAAAAGTATGTGAATGGTGTACGTCATTATGCCACCATGTCATAGTGAGTGCCTCACTAAAGAAACACTAAATAGGCAAGTTATCCTGGGCTCCTGTGTTACATTTTTGGGTTCCTTTCTGGAGTTACAAAACATAACACCCGCAACTCGATACCAGAGAGAAGAAAGGTTCTGGCATAACGTTGAGATAGTATTTAGATCAGCACTTGAAACACCATGATATGGAAGGTTATATGCTGAGTGCTTGTAAATGGGATTAGCACAGTGCTTGATGACAAGCATAGACGTGTTGAGCCAAAGGGTTTATGTCCCTGCTGTTTCACCCTAGTTCCAATTCCAGATTCGCCTAAATATTTGAAATAAATTTTCACATCTGTTGTGGTGGGATTTGACCATGTATCTACACATCAACAACCCAGGTCTCCAGATTTCTAATCCTGTAATCTCATATGTTCTCTACCTAATCTTGAAAGTATCCTAGCGACATTTCTCTTTGAATGCTCTTGTTGAACTGATTATTTGATACATAATAAAAATATTGTCTTTCCTAGGCTGACTGTTAGAGCATCCTATAGTTCCTGACAGGGAATTTGGACATTTAAAACAATAATACATCACTTCATGGAGCAATATTATATTTTGTGTATTAGACTATGGTGAAGGCAAGATTGGCCTTTAATTTTATAATACTAACACAGACTTGAGCAACAGTGCACAAGGAACTGTTAATGTTATTGGAAATGCAAAGGATCCCTGTGAGGTATATTTCCAATGACCCAGTGATGGATATAACGAGTGCTGTAATGCAGCCAGTCAGCTTCTAGCGGTATACAACAGCAGTTGCAAAAATTGGTGGTCACAAGCGGTCTAGCATAGCTTGGAACAGCAATTCCATGAAAAACTGATTTAGTGACTTCCACTATCATTACAGTATACCTTGGAGGCAGTAATGTCAACAACAGGGCACCCTATTCCCGTTAGCACTGCCACCAGGAAAGTCACCGAATAATACTTTTTGAGTGTAGCTAGAATAAACACTCACACTTTTCACTTGCCTGTTCTTCATATTAGGTGGGTTTATGACTAAAAATTAAATGATTGCTGTTTTAAGCATTTGCTTGCAGAAATATTAATGGGGCTGACCCACTTTTCTCCATGGTCTATAACCTGGAAGTGGATATTATCTACATGGACCTTATGAACTTACATGAACAAAGTCCTCATAGGAAGCTGGTCCAGAAGATTCAGTTGCTTGGCATTCAGGATGAAGTAGCGAATTGGATCCAACATTGGCTTAGTGGGAGAAGCCAGGGAGTGGTAGTAGATGATTGTCTCTGACTGATGGCTTGTGACTAGTGATGTGCTGCAGGGATCGGTGCTGTGTCTGGTTCTTGTTTGTCATCTGTATTAACGGTCTGGATGATAATGTGGTAAACTGGATCGACAAATCACAGCAAGGTTGGGAGTGTAGAGGAAGGCTAAAAAAATGGGCTGAAAAGTAACAGATTGAATTTAGTGCAGACAAGTGTGAGGTGTTGCACTTCAGGAGGACAAACCAAGGTAAGACTTACACAAGAATGGTAGGGCTATGAGGCATGTGGTAGAAGAAAGAGACCTGCAAATACAGATCCATAATTCTTTGACAGTGGCATCATAGTTAGCTGGGGTCATAACGAGAGCTTTTGACACAATGGCCTTCATAAATCAAAGTATTGAGTACAGGAGTTGGGATGTTATGTTAAAATTGTACAAGATGAGGCCAAATTAGGAGTATTGTATGCAGTTGTACCCTACCTACAGGAAAGATATCAATCAGCTTGAAAAAGCACGAGAAAATTGACATGAATGTTGCCAGGATTTGAGAATCTGAGTTATAGGGAAAAGTTGAATAAGTTAGGACTTTATTACTTGGGGTGCAGGAGAATGAAGGGAGACCTTATAAAGGTATTATAATTATGAGGGGTGTCGATAAGATGAGTGCATGCAGGCTTTTGCTCTTCGGGTTGGGTGAGACTAGAACTATAGGTCATAGATTTAGGGTGAAAGGTGAAGTATTTTAGGGTATCTGCAGGAGAACTTTCTCACTCAGAGGGTGTTATGAGTGCATAACCAATGTGGATATGGTACTTGAGGCAGAAGATCAGGTTGTCATGGATTAGACATGCTCAAGAGCCAATATCTCTGCTGTGCTACTCCATGACTTTATGAACAACATCAGAAACCTAGGTATACATTTCTAAAGTATACACGCTATCCAAGCCATGCTCACTCTTGGTCGATCAATTGTTTCACGGTTGTAAGGTAGGTAACTGAATGTTATTTCCTAGGTATGAAGCTGGATTTCAAAAGCATTGATGCAGTAGACCCTTCCTTGGACCTCCTGCTGAAGAAATCGAATGAAATCTGCATCAACAGACCAATTTGGTTAAACGCTGACATTCTGATTGGCCCAAACGTTCCAGGATTCATTAAGCCTGTCGATCCTTCCAGGTAACTTTAACCTTGGTGATGTCAATTTCAAATCCATGTCCACAATTACTGAGAACCACTCTCCCTTTAATAAAAATTAAACCTTTTCTATGTTAGCTGAAACATTTTAAGATAGAGAAATCAGTCTAATTTTTTTTTGGCACCTAAATTTTTCTGGATATTGAAATGGTGACAAAGAAATGCCACAGTGCCACTATGAAGCAGCCCCAAAGTTGCTTTTCAGTGTTATGTCAATGCTAAGCCGCACTATTCGACAACCCACCTACTTAACCCTGGCCTAATCACAGGACAATTTACAATGACCAGTTAACCTACGAACCAGCACACCTTTGGACTTCAGGAGGAAACGCACACCCTCACAGGAAGAACGTACAAAGTTCTTACAGATGGCATCGGAATTGAACTCCAAACTCCGACACCTCGAGCTGTGATGGTGTTATGCTAACCCCTGTGCTGCCATGCCGTCCCAAAGATCTACTGGTTAGCAGGTTAATTGGTCATTGTAAAGTGTTCTGAGATTAGTCTAGGGTTAAATAGGATTGCCGGATGGTGCGGCACAATGGGACAGAGAGGACAGTTCCTCACTGTATCTCTAAATAAGACAAATAAAAATCTTCTTTAAATTTTCTCCATTCCACTTTAAACATAGGCCCTCTAGTATTTGACTTTCCAGCTGGAAAAAGTCTCTGACTATCTATCATCATCATGATCATCAGGTGCCATGCCCAGTTTGAGCTTTGACTGCCATGGCCCACACACTCCTGTTTCAGGTCAAGTGGATCAATTCATTGGTATTCATTTCCAGTTCTCTGGCTGCTGTCTCCATCACCATTTGTCTTTGTCTTCCTCTTGCTTTCTCCCCTTCAATCTTTCCCATAATTACCGTGCATTCGAACTCCTCTTTCCTAATCACATGTCCAATGAAGTTACGTTGCCTTTTCATGATCTCATACGTTATTTCTCTTTTTGTGTTTGCTCTGTTCATGATATCCTCGTTAGATATTTGTTTCGTCTGTGATATTCTTTGCATCCTTCTCAAAAACCACATCTCTGCTGCTACAATTCGTTTCCTCATGTTACTAGATAGTGTCCAACATTCTGAGCCATATAACATAACTGGATAAACGTAACATTTCAGTACTCTTGGGCGGGTTGTCATGCCTAGTTTAGTATTGGTCAGTATACTCTTCATTCTCGTAAAGGTGTCTTTTGCCATCCCTATTCTTCTTTTGATGTCCAAGTCGCACCTGCCATCTGATGTCACCCAGCTTCCTAAGTAGCAAAGGTTCTGTACTTGTTTTATGTCTTCCCTGTTTATTTTCAACCTGCAGATAGGATTCTCCTTTTTGGATATCACCATACATTCTGACATTCTGGCTTTTTGCAATTGATAGATGACCCATTTTTGCACTTTCTTCAACAATTATATCAATTAAGTTTTGTAGTTCTTCCTCCATACTTGCAATTAACACAGTGTCATCTCCATATCTGAAATTATTGATGTTTTCACCGCCAACTTTGATTCCCAAGATGTCTCTTATTTCTTGTAATATTGTTTCACTGTACACATTAAATAAATCGGGAGAAAACACACCCTTGTCTAATGCCTCTCTTGATTTTCGTAAACTGACTCACTTCTCCATCTATTCTTACAGTAGCAGTTTGTTCCCAGTACAGATTTCTGATTAGGCGGAGGTCTTTCGAATCTAGATCTAGAGTTTCCTGTAATATTTCAAATAACTTATTGTGCTTCACTTTATCAAATGCTTTTGTGTAGTCGATAAAACAAACAATCTTTTTGCACTTGAATTGCTCATTCTGATAGTATCCTTAACATCAATATTGCGTTTCTTGTACCTTTGTCTTTCACAAAACCACATTGTTCTTTGCCTATTTCAGCTTGTATCTTACTTTTAGCTCTTGTCATCAAAATTCTTAGAAGTATCTTGGTGATATGACTTAATAAACTTATGGTCCTATGTAATTCACATTCTATTGCTCCAGGTTTCTTAGGAGGAGTGATAAATACTGATTTTTTCATCTCTTCTGGTATTATTCAGACTCATAAATGTCATTGATTAAATCAGTAAGTTTTTCAATTCCATAGTCTTCAAGAGTGATAATTTGTTCTATTACTAATTCATCAGGGCCTGCTGCCTTTCCTTTCTTCATCTTATTTATTGCATTACGAACTTCAGATTTTAAAATACTTGGACCTTCAATGTTTTTCTTAATTTCTGGTTTTTCGCCTCGATCGACTTCAAACAATTCCTGAATATACTCAATCCATCTATTCATAATCTCATCTTTTTCCATGATAATGGTACCGTCCTTTGCTTTCAAACATCCATCTGAAGAACAGAGGAGCTTTTTAGCAGTGATATTCTTGATGTAACCTTTTTGGATCAGTAATAGGGATTCTTTCTATTTGCTCACATTCCTGATTTAACCATTCTTCTTTGGCTTGTTGACATAAGCTTTTAACTTTTTTATCTAAGGACTTATATTCTATAGGATTTGCTTTCTTCCATCTCCTTTCTTCCATTAAATTTTTGATTTCATCTGTCATCCATTTATTCTTTCTGCTTTTTTCTTTTTTAGGAATCACTGACTTTGCTGATTCTACCAAGGCATCCTTTAGAGAGTTAAATTTCATTTCTACATGATTGCTATCATCTTCAACAGATTCTATTTCTAGACTTTGAAATCTATTCCTTACTTCAATTGTAAATTTTTGTCTTAAGTTTTCTTCTTTAATTAATTTCAAGTAGTCAAGGGATTGTTCAGGTTTTTGCTTCTTTAGTTTTTTAAGTTTTACTTTTACATGACATAGTACTGGGTTATGGTCACTAGTACAGTCTGCACCTGGATATGTTTTGCATTGAGCCACTGAGTTTCTAAATCTTTGGTTTATAATAATAAAGTCAATTTGATTTCTAGTGTTATCACCTGGACTTTTCCAGGTCCACAAGCATCTTGGATGGTTTTTAAAGTAGGTATTCATAATGACCTGATTATTCATCTTGCACCATTCTACGCATTTCTCACCTCTTTCATTTCTTTCCCCTAGTCCAAATTTTCCTATGGTATTTCCATCAGCACCTTGTCCTACTTTAGCATTTAGATCTCCCATGACAATAACAATATCTTGAGATTTGCATCCATTCTTTGCTTGTTCAAGCTCTTCATAGAATTTATCTATATCCTCATTTGTTCCATCTGTTGTTGGTGCATATACCTGTATAATTGCTAAATCAAATGGTTGTCCTCTGGATCTAACAAGGAGCACTGTTTCCGATATTGCCTAATGTCCTAAAACATTTTTTGCACTGTTTTCATCGATTAGAATTCCTACTCCATTAGTATGGGATGTTCCACAAGAATAAATTAGTGTTTTATTTCTGATCTGACATGTTCCAGCACCTATCCAACGAACTTCGCTAATTCCCATGATGTTAATCTTTAGTCTTTCCATTTCACTTATCACATTGTCCAATCTTCCTGCTTGATATAGGGTTCTTACATTCCAAGTGGCAATAATGTTCTTTTGTGTTACCAGAATTTTATGACCGGTAGCTTGATGACGGTTGGGGATCCCCTGCTGGCCAGAATCAACCCTACCGAGTGAAGCATCTTCAAATTGTCTTGAAGATCCTGTTAATGCTGTTGTTGTGTGATACATTTTGTGAGCTTGATCATGGTTTTCTTAGCAAATAGCAATGGTGGTTTGCTATTGCCTACTGTTGGGCGAACTAAAGAAATCGCCACTTCTCTTCCCAAATGTTCATCCACCTATACTATAGCCATTGACATTTGAGGTCGTAGCTCACCCGCCTTCTCCGTCATAACTTCAGTTACTGAACCTGCTGGATCTGCCATTGGCCTTCGCTCGTATCCTGAGCAGGAACCCTTGCAGGCGCTTCCGTTCCGGGTCAGAGCAGCCCTGGGAGCAATGAATGACTAAGGGGTAACTCCACTTTCCCCAAAGCTCTGAAAGTCCCCAATCAGAGCCTCATCACCGGTTGCAGTTTAGAGTCATACCCAAGACTGCTGACTATCTATACCCTCTTTTAATTTTATATACCTCAGCCTCCAAACTCCATAGAAAACAACCAAAGTTTTTCCAGCCTCTCCTTATAGCTAATAATCTCTGATACAAACAACATCTTGGTGAATCTATTCTGTACCCTTTGCAAAGCCTCCACATCCTTCCTATAGTGTGGCAACCAGAATGGCTGCAATATGATTTCCTGACTCTTATGCTTGACCAGTGAAGAAAGCATGTCATGTTCCTTCTTCACCACCCAATCCGTGAGTTTTGTAAGACCTCAGCTGGCGAGTCTGGAGGCAGAGGGTGAGTCTGGGCCAGGGACTGAAGGTTGGAGGCCCAATGCTTGCAAGTCTGGGAGTCCGGGCCCGAGACTGGAGGGTAGAGATCTAATGTCTGCGAGTTTTAGAGCTTGGGGCAAAGGACTGGAAACCCAGAGGCAGTGTATCCTGGGACTGGGGGACTGTGTGTGTGAAGAGGTGAGAGGACCCATTTCACAGTATGTTTCAATGCATGTGTGATAACGAAATCTCAGTTCTGAATAAATCCAGTCTGAATCACTTCTTCATTTGCAGAAGCTCTTCATTGAATATTGTCTTGTTAACTGCAAAATAAATCTGAAGTTTTAAATCTCATCTCACCAGATGCCAGGCACAATGGAGAATGTTTGGAGGATCCTGTAGGCCTCTTTCCTCAGCAATTAAAATATTTTATTTAAATTCCTGAAATATTTCCTTAACAATCTTTCAGTTCCAAGAGCGGTTACACACTGAAAATGCAGCTGCACATTGTATGGTGTAACCATAGCAACGTCACTTCATGCCATAACCATAGCCACACACTGTCACACGGAGTATTCATATCCATATCCCTGTCATGTGATGGAACACAATTGTAGACCTGTGATATGATGTATCCCTGTCACATGGAAACCAAGATTAATACAAGCAGGATCCAGTCAGTCACTCTGGTCGCCTGACTTTTATATCAGCCATATTCCTTCACCATACTACTGGATTCTCACAGTTTTCAAACAAAAATTGCTATGACCATTGTTGTATCCCTTTCCCATTCTGTAATACTTTACTCCCCACTCTAGTTCCATGACATTGGTCAGAAAAGCAGTTTATCAAACTTACTCAGGGTGAGATATGCCCAAATTATTCTACACAGAGTTGGTTATTATAAAATTTAAGTATACCTTTCCGATTAAAATATACCTTATGGTATGTTATAGCTGATGGCTACTACATCCCACAAACTGTCGAAGGGGTTTGGATACCTTACCTACCCAATAATATTCCACTGCACTGAGTGACAGGGGGACTTGTAGTCCAGATGTTCAAAAGATAATTAGTAACCCAGTTTTTAGATCTAGTCAGTTCATTAAATTAAGTTGCTGCAATGATCCCAGCCTGGCCCACCCATCCATCACATTCCCAATTTCAGCCTGGCCTATCCATTCATCACGTTCCCAATCTCAGCCTGGCCAACCCATTCATCATTTTCACGATCCCAGCCTGGTCGACCCATTCATCACATTCCCAGTCCCAGCTCTAGCCATATACCTTACACCTGACCCAAGGACACACCGAACCATATTCACAAATTGCTACTGTTAAGAAAAAAACCAAAGCAGTCATTCAGTTTAGAAGCTTAAAAGATCCACTTCATTCAAAAATCTAAGAATTCCATGTCAATTTTTTCCCAAAAATATCTACTTCCATTGGACATTTAGCAATCTACTTCCTTAAACTGGTTTAAAAAAAATACAGCTGTGGTCTAGAGAAAGACTGATAAAGAGGAAAGATCTCAAAAGTACACCATAGTGTCCTCACTGGCGGCACCCAGATATGGAGCAACTGGAATTCACTATCACTGCCACGTACACCTCAAATATACTCTCCACTATTCCATAACGTTGCTGGGTCAGAATCATGGAGTCCCGTAAAGCATTTTAAGGGCATCTTTATCATAAAGACTAAAATTTTGAAAGTAACCTCCACTCTCATCTTGAGAGAAAAAAGGGAATAAGTAACGAATGCTGGACTGACCCTTGTTTTGCTTACTTTCAGAATGAATGAAAAGAAAATTGGCTAAGAATGCAGGGTTTCAACTCAAAATGTCAACAATTCCTATCCTTTCACAGATGCTGCTGAACCCACCGAGTTCCTCCAGCAGTTTGTTGCTTGTAATACTTGCCGATGCTTTGCAAATATTTATAAGCTGTACTACGAATGGAAGAACATATGGAAGGGCCATATATTAAACTGAAGAAACATCTCAGTCTGAAACATCAACTGTTTGTTCCTCTCCATGAATGCTGCCTGACCTGCTGAGTTCCTCCAGCATTTTGTGTGTGTTGCTGATATACTTTGTATGGAATTCTTGTTGAACAATTTATAATTCTCATCTGTAAAATATTTCATGTAGGTTTCTGAGTCTTATTCAGCAGAAGTTCCCAAATGTCATCCTCTCCCCAGGCTGGATGACGCTTCACCTACCGCTGGTCGCAGCCAAACCCTACACCCGAAGGATGGTGGAAGAGATGTACAACTTGGTCAAGGATTTACCACAACGTGTCACATTTCCTGTCAGAGCTGTGCTCTTGAAGCAAGCCTGGCCACATTTTAGTTGGCTGCTCAGCCAATCACCAAGGTAACGGCAAAGGAATTGTAACCAATGAAACCACTGTTTAGTTTTAATGATGATAAATTAACAGATTCTGGTACAAGCAAATGTATACCATGGCAGTCACTGTCCTCAAGTTACATTGAGATATTGCTGGGAGCATAAGCACCAATTCCAAGTATTAAATGAAACCATTAGGATATGCCACAGGAGGTTACACACATTTAAAACAAAAAGGTGGCTTGAATGCTTCCCCTGTGGGTCTTGTCAAAAAACTGTTTCATCCCTTGCAATTGGGTAAGGCCAAAGAGAAGAGCTTGTTATTGGAGGTGGACCAGGGAAATTGTGGCAGAAATTGCCCAAGGTGATCTCCGCCTCACAGCACTGGGGAGAAATTAGACACCAACATGTCCAATGTGAAGAACTATGTGTCTTTCTTGGACATGCCCCTCTTTTGGAAATGGGCATGTTTCCATTGCCTGTGATGTGTGGGCTGACCATCTGGGAAGGGAGGGGTGGAACTTGAATTTTTTAAAAAATGAAATAATTGTGAATTTTCTTTACTTCCCTGCTAGCTGGTAGCTGAGTAAAGATGAGACCCATGCGAGTGTACCCTGCAGCATTTGTTTAGATAGTAATTAGAACCATTAGTATAATCATATGCAGCAGTTGGTGGATGCTAATTACTAGATCCCATAATGTGAATCCAAAGCTCAGAAATGAAAGTGAATGGGCATTTGTTCGTATTGTCACTGCCAAAATTAACGCAACCAATTTATTTTAATCCTTTATAACTCTTCTATTTAAAAAAACTGATCTGATTAATTTACTGCAGACTTTTAAAAACATTCCCTTTTAGCAGCCAGTATTAAAATATACATGTGCATAAAATTACTCCAAGTAACTTCTGAATAGATTTCATTTGACTTCCTCCTTGGTGAGTGATTGTTATTGCTTGAATCTTGCTAGAGGATAATTGATGTTTAAGTACAAAAACAAACAGGTACCATAACTAGAATGTGGATCTAAAGTTCTGTTGGAGATTGCAGAATTATAGTTAAGGGTAAGGAGTGGAACTTGTATCAAGTGATCTGTTATTTGCATCCATGTACATTATTTCCACAGTCAGGCAGAGACAACCATTGTGAACACAATGCAAGGAAGTATAATACTTTGGGCAATTTATTCTCCTTGAGATACTTTTCAGTGTTCACAGTTAGTTCCAGGTTGTAACATACAGCCCTTTACAAGAGTCATGAGGGATTTTAATATGCAGGTAGATTGGGAAAATCAGGTTGGTGCTGGATCTCAAGAGACAGAATTTGTAGAATGCCTAAGAGCTGACTTTTTAGAGCAGCTTGTGGCTGTGCCCATTAAGGGAAAGGCTATTCTGGATTGGTGTTGTGTGATGATTGGATTAGGGAGCTTAAGGTAAAGGAACCATTAGGAGTCAGGAATCATAATATAAGAGCATAAGAAATAGGAGCAGGAGAACGCCACCTGGCCCATCGAGCCTGCTCCACCATTTAATACGGTCATGGCTGATCTGGCCATGGACTCATCTCCACCTACCTGCCTTTTTCCCATAACTCTTAATTCCCCTACTACGCAAAAATCTATCCAATCTTGTCTTAAATATTCTGCACTGCTTCATTGATTCACCACTCCCTGGAAAAAGCAGTTCCTCCTCATCTCTGTCCTAAATCTAATCTCATGAATCTTGAGGCTATGTCCCCTAGTTCTAGTCTCACCTACCAGTGGAAACAACTTTCCTGCCTCTGTCGTATCTATCCCTTTCATAATTTTATAGGTTTCTATAAGATCTCCTCTCATTCCTTTGAATTCCGGTGAGTACAGTCCCAGGTGATGCCATCTCTCCTCATAGTCTAACCCCCTCATCTCTAGAATCAACCTGGTAAACCTCCTCTGCATCACTTCCAAAGCCAGTATATCCTTCCTCAAGTAAGGAGACCAGAACTGCACGCAGTACTCCAGGTGTGGTCTCAGTAGTACCCTGTACAATTGCAGCATAAATTCCCTGCTCTTAAATTTAATCCCTCTAGCAATGAAGGCCAAATTCCATTTGCCTTCTTGATAGCCTGCTGGACCTGCAAACCAAAGTTTTGTGATTCATGTACAAGTAATCCCAAGTCCCTCTGCACAGCAGCATGCTGCAATTTTTTACCATATGAATAATAATCTGATTTTCCATTTTTCCATCCAAAGTGGATGCCCTCGCATTTACCAACATTGTACTCCATGTGCCAGACCCTTGCCCACTCACTTAACCTACCTGTATCTCTCTGCAGATTCTCCATATCTTCTGCACAATTTGCTTTTCCACTCAATTTAGTGTCATCAGCAAACTTTGATACACTGCACTCAGTCCCCTCTTCCAGATCATTAATGTATCTCATGAACAGTTGTGGGCCCAGCACTGACCCCTGTGGCACACAGCTCACCACTGATTGCCAACCAGAGTAACACCCATGTATCCCAACTCTGCTTTCTATTAATTAACCTATCCATGCTAATACATCACCCCCAACTCTAGGCATCCTGATGTTATGGGTAAGTCTTTTACACGGCACCTTATTGAACACCTTCTGAAAATCCAAGTAAATAACATCCATCTGTTCCCCTCTATCCACTACACTCATCGTATTCTCAAAGAACTCCAGTAAGTTTGTCAAACAGGACCCGCCTTTGCTGAATCCATGCTGTGTCTGCCTGATGGATCCATTTCTTTCTCGATTGCTTGCTATTTCTTTTTTAGTGATACTTTCAAGCATTTTCTCAACTACAGATGTTAAACTAACTGGCCTATAGTTACCTGCTTTTTGCCTACGTCGTTTTTTTGAACAGTGGTGTGACAGTCACCGTCTTCCAATCTTCTGTGACCTGCCCAGAGTCTAGAGAATTTTGGTAAATTATCACCAAAGCCTCTACTATAACTTCTTCCATTTCCTTCAGTACCCTGGGATATATTCCATCAGGGCCAGGGGACTTATCTATCTTCAAGCCCGCAAGTTTGCTCAGCACTACCTCTTTAGTGATAGCTATTGTATCGAGGTTCTCACCTCCCATTGCATCCATAACCTCTCTCTTTGTATATTAGACTTCGCCCTGCAATTTGAGAGGGAGAAGCTAAAGTCAGATGTATCAGTGTTACAGCTGAGTAAAGGGAATTACAGAGCCATGAGAGAGGAGCTGGCCAAAGTTGACTGGAAGGGGACACTAGTAAGGCTGATGACAGAACAGCAATGCCTGGAGTTTCTGAGAGAAATTCGGAAAGCTCAAGATAGATACATCCCAAAGATAAAGAACTATTCTACAGGGAAGATGAGGTAACCATGGCTGACAAGGGAACTCAAAAACACCATAAAAAGAAAAGAGAGGGCATACAATTGAGCAAAAATTAGTGGGAAGTTAGAGAATTGGGAAATTTTTAAAAACCAACTGAAGGCAACTAAAAAAGCAAAAAGGAAGGAAAAGATTAAATATGAAGGTACGTGAGACAATAATATCAAAGAGGATACCAAGAGTTTTTTTTCAGATATATTAAGAGTAAAAGAGAGGTGAGAGTACATATCAGACTGCTGGAAAATGATGCTGGAGAGGTAATAATGGTGGACAAAGAAATGGCGAATGAACTAACTAACTATTTTGTATCCGTCTTCACTGTGGAAGACACTAGCAGTGTGCTGGAAGCTCAAGAGTGTCGGGGCTGAAGTGAGCGCATTTTTATTTCTAGGTAGAAAGTGCTTGGGAAGCTGAAAAGTCAAAAGTCATTTGGAGCAGGTGGACAACAGCCTAGGGTTCTGAAAAAGGTGGCTGAAGAGATTGTGGAAGCATTAGTAATGGTCTTTCAAGAATCATTGGATTCTGGCCTGATTCCAGAGGACTGGAAAGTTGCAAATGTCACTCCAATTTTTAAGTAGGGAGGGAGGCAAAGGAAAGGAAATTATAGATCAGTCAGTCTGATCTTAGGAACTTGTTGAAGTCAATTGTTAATGACGAGGTCTCAGGATACTTGGAGGCACGAGATAAAATAGGCAAAGACAGCAGTTTCATTAAGGGAAAATTTTGCCTGAAAAATCTGTTGGAATTTTTTGAGGAAATAACAAACAGGATAGACAAAGGAGAATTGGTGTGTTATGTACTTGCATTTTCAGAAGGCCTTTGACAATGTGCCTCACTTGACTCTGCTTTACAAGGTAAGAGCCCGTGGTATTACGGGAAATATACTAGCATGGACAGAAGATTGGATGACTGACAAGAGGCAAAGAGTGGGAATAAAGGGAGACTTTTCTGGTTAGCTGCTGATGACTAGTGGTGTTCCACAGGGTTTGCTGATGGGATTGCTTCCTTTTGCGTTATGTGTCAATGATTTGGATGAGAGAATTGATGGCTTTATGGTTAAATTTGCAGATGATATGAAGGTAGGTGAAGGGGTAGGTTGTGTTGAGGAAGCAGGAAGGCTTCAGACAGACTGAGATAGATTAGGAGAATGGGCAACTAATTTGCAGATGGAATTCACTGTTGTTAAATCTATGATCATGCACTTTTGTAGAAGGAACAAAAGCATAGACTTTTTTAAATGAGCAGAAAATCTGAGGTGCGAAGGGACTTGAGAGTCCCCATGCAGGATTCCCTGAAGGTTAACTTGCAGATTGATTTGGTGGTGAGGAAGGTAAATGCAACATTAGCATTTATTTCGAGATGAGTAGAATGTGAAAGCATATAATGCAGAGGGTTTATAAAGCATTGGAGAGGCCTCACTTGGAGTATAGTGAGCTGTTTTGGGCCCCTTATCTATGAAGGATGTGCTGATATTGGAGGGGGTTCAGAAGAGGTTCAGGAGAATGATTCTGGGTTATCATATGAGAAGCATTTGATGGCTCTGATGCTGTACTCACTGTGATTTAGAAAAATGAGGGGGGATCTCATTGAAACCTATCGAACGTTGAAAGGCCTAGATAGAGTAGATGTGGAGAGGATGTTTGCTGTAGTGGGGAGATTAGGACCAGAGGGCACAGCCTCAGAATAGAGGGACATTCATTTAGAATGGAGGTGAGAAGGAATTTTTTTAGCTAGAGGGTGGTGCATCTGTGGGATTCATTGCCACAGGCACCTGTGGAGGCCAAGTCACTGGATGTATTTGAGGAGGAGGTTGATAGATTCTTGATTATTCAGGGTGTGAAAGGTTATGGGGAGAAGGCAGGAAAATGGGGTTGAAAGGGAAAAAGGATCAGCCTTGATTAAATGGCTCAGCAAACTCAATGGGACAAAAGCCTATCTCTTGTGGTCTCTCCACAGAGATGTATATAATATTCGCAAGTCACTCTACAACTATAGGGGGTATAGACATATGCACATACAACCACACCACACATCAAATCTGCAGGTTGAGGTTGGGTAAAAATGGGCTTATCCCTCCTTCAACCACTCCCTGGCCGGGCAGTAAAGATACATCCACTGATGTTCTCTCCACATTATAGAGGAGCAAAGTGCAATGATTGTTAATGGGAATTTACCCACTGGAGTTTGCTGCTAGCCTGGGGAGGGAGATGTATCCAAAAGCATTTATTACTCTGGTCCTTATCAACTGGAAAGCTACACATTTATGGATTGAGGATGAAGCTAATGGAACACAGGGACGGGTTATAGAAACCGCTGATACCACTGGAAGCGTAATCTTAGCACCAACAGACATTCTGAAGATTTAAAAGAAGAAAATGGGAAATGAAGTAAATACTGCACATATCTGCAATAATTTCCTGAAATGTTATTTTACTTCCTTTCATATTTATAACAGTTATTTGTGTATGTCTGTAGGTACAGCCTCACTCTCTGGCAGGGATCTATTGATTTAATCACTGTAGAAGATCTCTTAGTCGTCAGAGACAACAGCAACGTTGAACAAATCTATTACGACATTTATGAACCAGTTTTGTCAGAATTCAAAAAAATTGCATGTATGTATTCTAATTTCTTTGAATTTATTCTACCCTTTCTTTCTACTTTGCTCACATTCCCTTAGGAACTTTGCTTGGAAGCTCTTGCCTTTTGCCTGTTATCCCAGAGATTCAGGAGCTGCTAAGCACAACCCATGCAGAATTTAAGTTTATTCGCCTTGAAATAAGTTGCCATGGTTCTGTTCATAACTTTCTTACTCCAGTAGGTTTAAAAGTTTCTGTGACAACTTGCGATGAAACCTTACCTGGTTAACCACTGTCCAACATTAATTAGCTGATTTTTTTTTTTTGCTGGTTCTATGGTCAACTTTTGTACTGCTTTTGTAAGTTGCTACCCTTAAGGAGGTGGAATTGATTCTCATTCTTCAGCCATTGGGGCAAAATGCTACTAGGAATTTGATAGCATCAAAAACGGTACATTCATATGTTTCCATTAGGATCTCCAGAAGATTATCTGTATGATCCCTTGCACTTGTGCTCTATCAGAATCCATCCACTCTCTAAATGGGGTCGAGGAAGGAATTTAAAACACAATTTTTAAAAAAGTGATTCAAAATTTTCTGGAGAGCCAGAATTCACCCATTTTTGTTGTGTTCAGTGCAGACAAGTAGAAGCCGAAGGTTTTACCCTGGCGGGGAACTACTGGACTATTTTCCCCATCAAGATATTGGAGAATTGCAGGTCCATTGGTTTGACATTGGAGCCACACTTTTGGACTTGTCAGAACTTCTTCAAGGTAATGCTGTCCTTTTCAATTAATGACATTTTGGTGACACTATTGAATTCATATTTTGGGCCACTATAACCTCCTCCACAATGAATCTTGCACTTATGAAGAAAGTATTTCTTGCAGTTGATAGGAACTATTTTCCCATTTTGTTGCCACTAATTCCTTGGGTTAATTGAGCCACTAGAAATTACCCTCAGCAGCTTGATGAGTGAAAGAATCTGGAGGGAGTCGAAAGGTGTGCAGAGAGAATAGCTGTCAGAAAAAACTTGTGGGGGAATGGATTGCTCTATGAGTGGCATAGTGTAAGCTGGCTGAAATAGCTTCCAATGACAATATGGTAAAGGATAGGAGGGACAAGGAGGCAGGGAAGACAACTTTCTCTAATGAACTCGTAATAAGATGTGATGAAGTCATTAAAATCTCCAGTATACATCAATGAATGTACACTTTACTCAGCAGATCCCATTATTACATTAATTTCCACACAAGGGCTTTTTCTGGACCAGCAATTTTAGTTTGGCTAACCAAATACATGAACATTTGTGAAGATGATTGGAGCAGGTAACTGTTGTATCCTGAGCTGGTACAGCTGCACAGACAGAGGAGAAGTCTTTTTGCTGCATTTCTCTGGGTCTTGTCCACTTTACAGCCAATGAATCACTGCTTTCACTTTCTATAATTACCTGAGCTCAGGTTCATTCTATATAGTTAAACATTGTAAGGGTTTGGATAGGTTGTAAATCTGAAGACATAAACCCAAGCATATCATATAAATGCTCTTATTTCAATTTCTTAAAGGGAACGCTGGAGGAATGCTCGTCCTGAATGTGAAGAGTAAAATCGGTAACATTCTGTTGGTGGAAAGTTCCAAACCTGGATCAGATTTCCTTTTGGAAGAGGTTCTATATCAGGTCTTACGTTCATCAAACCAGTGGGGCGTTCACCTAAAGATAAAATCCACTCAGGCACTAGCTCCAACTCTGTATCTGCTTTATGATCTTTACACACAACACCTTCTCCACATACCCGTCTGGATCAGCATGGATGTCTCTTACGGCAGCTTCAGCACACCCGGGTATATTGAAGGAAGCCAATTCATCAATACCATCAATAAAATATTTCCTTTTGTAACTATAGCTCCAAGCTGGCCAGCTGAAGCACTTAACCATGGTTACACAGAATCCTTGGTGGAAGACATGCTGAGTCTTTGTCAGGGGTTGTGGCAAATGTTGTCCTTCCAGCTCCAGGCTATTCCGTTGTCTAAATCATGGCAGGCGACCTTCAAACTGCTGCAGGCTTCCCCCAGCTACACTCTGACAGTGGAACACCTACATACACAGGGCACATATGTGGATGCGTTTCGAGGACTGATCAACATGCGAATGCACAGCAGCCGTCGGGTTTACTACCGTTTACCTCCAGATTATAGAAATAATTTTGAGATTGATATTTTTACTTCATAAATCTGATCCCCAACTCTCTGTATTCATAGTCACGTATTCCTGCTACTTGGCAAGCAAATCAATTACAAGTTCCAAATCAATAAATTCTTGAATGGAACCACTGAGCTGGATGGTTAGAACCCAGCACAGATGTGAGCTGCACTCTTCTTAACTTTTGTTTCTCATTACTTTAATATACATCAGTATTCAAGCTTTTGATACAAAAGTTAATTTTCTGGACATTGATTGTAAAAGCCTGATGAATAGTCTGCTAGGTTTAAAGGATGATGTACATTTTAATGATTTATCCAGACAGATTTACTTACTCATCTAGTTGTAATCCCATTAGACAAATTGTTCTACCCTGCAGACCTCGGTTGCTTGCTCATACTGCCCATGTCAAGAGTCAGGATTGTTTAATGTCATGTCCAGTACGCACGTGCAGAGCAGACAAAATCATTGTTACTGTGGATCCAATGCAGCACAAAAAGAACACATGCATTAATAAAAAAAAACAATAAATATAAATACATAAGATGGTTTATATACAGTACATAGCTTATTTGTATTTCCATAGAGTGATACTAGCCCACAGAAGTGCCTGTACATAGGGTGACTGATAGGAAACGATAAAGTAGTGGTGGTTAGGGTGGATTAGTGGGTGGAGGTGTTGATCAGCCTTATTGTTTGGGAAAGGTGACTGTTTTTGAGTCTGCTGGCCCTGGCGTGGATGCTACGTAGCTGTCCCACTTCCATCAGGGAGTAAAACAAGTCTATAAACAGGGCAGGTGGGATCCTTAATGATGTTTTCCAGTACCTTTCTGTATACATGTCTTTAATGGTGGGTAGGCTAGTGCCGGTGATGCATTGGGCGGTTCTGACTACCCACTGTAGAGCCTTCCTGTCTCACAGTGCAGTTTCCATACCAAGCAGTGATGCAGCTTTGTACTGCGCATCTGAGAATGACATTGGCATAGTCCAGCTGTCTTCAGTAGAGGCATTGGTGAGCTTTCCTGATTGAGAGAGGCTGGGCAAGGTGTGCACTCCCAGGAGTTTGAAGTTGCTCGCAGGTTCCACTGCTGTGTTGCCAATGTAAAGAGCGGTGTGATGTTGCAAGTTGCAGATGGACAACAAATTAAAATAAAGAGATATTGTGTCATGAACTTTAATTTGCAGCAGGAATAACTGAATGGCCTCTCCTCCTCCAAAAATTCTATCCTGTAGAACACGCCAAAAGCTACAGCTGGGCAGAGTGTTCATCTTTCCTGGATCTAACATATTAGAGAATACTGGATTCATACTTCTTTAATAAGTGATATTCTTCTAGTTCTTGACATCCAGCAGATGTATTAATAGCAATCGCATGGTTCAAACACCAAGTCATATTGCACAAAGCTATTTAAGATAGTAACCAGTGAGATTTTTTAAATATTCGGAACATTTTAGAAGCTAGTTTCTGAAGTGCTCTCAACAGTCTCCATGGTTTTAAAAACCCACCTAGTTCCATTTTGAATGCCTCCCAAAACTGTTCCTACCCCAGTTATTTGCCACATTTTCCTTTTCATCTTTAATGTGTCCAATCCAAAATCAACCTAGATGACCACTCATCTTCCATTCACTGCAAATCTCTGCTCATTAAAAATCTCCAACCGTTTGGGATCTCCATTGACTCCACTGGACCGTCGCCTGTCACCCTTCTCCTTTCCAGTCCTTGCAACTTCTCAAACACGTGGTTCAGATTCTGTGCTTAACTCCATCTTGGCCTCACCACTCACCCAGTCGAGGTTTCTCCAGTGTGATACCCACCCGCACTCTATCCCTCCACTGTACTTCCTAACCCTTTGTCCTTTTGTCCTCATCTATTGGCAGCTATCTGGACTGTCAAACTCAAACTCCCCAGATCTATCTAGTTTCCTTCCTTGAAAACCTTTTTACACCTGAGGCCCTAAAATGAAATAGTGACTAGCTATTCACTGCAGGTGTCTGGGTACCTTGAGACCCCGTTCAGTTCTTATAAGTTGCTAAATGGTACTTCCAAACAACTACACCAACATAACTTTTCTCTTCAGCCACATAGCTCCTCATCTCCAAATCCAGATTTTAAACCAGAGGTTCTTCCTGATTGTTGATTGAAATTGCAAATTGTTGATTGAGCCAGTGGTTCAAGCCAAAGAATTGATACAGAACTAATTGGCATTTTCCCAAATGCACACCTTCCAAAAATGATCATGCACAGGAGGTTCTTATAGCAGTATAAAAATAATTAAGAACATTTACATTTCATTAGTTCAATGTTGTCTTTTATTCAATCACTTCTCACATAACTATCAACTTGTCAGTGCTGCAGAATAGCATCGAATGTTCAACTTGTTTTAAATATCTACACCTTTGTTTTTAAACAGGAGATTTATTTTTATAGTTGATCAGTGCAATTTGTTCCTGTTTTAGAAAGGCAGTGATTTCATATTTTTAGTAATCAGTAAATTACACAATTAAGGTCAAATATTTTACTCCAGATTTTTAAAATGATACACATTCATTCAGTTTCCATCATCACCAAAATGAACCCTTACACTAAGCAATGTGATCAATTGGTAGCTTTGCTTCAGCATTACAGGGTTTTGCATTTTGTGTTTCCCTGTGAAATTGCATTGTCAACACTATCATTGTGTGCATGCTGTTGAAAGGAAATGATGATTAAGTACACCAGAATGAAAATACAACTTTACAAACCCACAATCTCAACTAAAATGAACAGAAAATTGGCTTGTGTTTTTATTACAAAAACAAGCATACACCACAAGCTCATTGATTGATTACAAAAAATTAAAAGCTTATCATAAGCACACAAAGCTGACTGTTGCTGACAATTGCTTGGTATCATCAATAGAATTATTTTTCTTTAAAAGGATCCCTTGTTAAAAATCAGAAATACTCTTCTTTTAAAATCCTCATACAACCATTTTTCTAGTAAAATCTTATCAAAATTAATGTAAAAATATGGATTAAATTTGTTCATTTGCAATAAAATGCTGTACATCATATGTTTTATACACAAAAATTAATGAAATTTATACACAGAAGCTAATGGCAGCAAACACAGCTCTAAACAATTACAAGGCAGTGACCAAGGGCCGCAGTGTTCTTCCACCACTGTTAACTCAATAAGCCTCCCTTGATACAACACTCACATACAAATGCAATGCACTCTTCTGATTTCAAAGATCATATGCTTAACTAGAAGTCCCGGTGCTATTTGTTCACAACTAAGCTTTCGCCTTTTTTTTAATTTTTATCTAAAAACATTCTCTTCATGAGCACCAAAGCCAGTGGGACAGCAAAACATGATGAGGATCTGTGTCAAGTCCCACCCAATGTCACACTGCCAAGTGGATGGACGGTATCCTTATTTTGTTCAAGAAATTCATTACAAGCCTCAACAATTTTGCATACATCTGATGACAGTCCAGTGATGTCACGCGTGAGGTAAGGGAGAACTTGAGGGGTTGCCTGGATGTAATAGGCAATCTGAAAAAGTAAATCAAGTAGTTGTATTATGCATGGCAGAAGCACTCCACCCTACAGCCTATCCATTCATATTCACTTATTTATCTGTCCATATTGTTGGGAAATCACCCCAATGGTTTAATTGAAAACTGCAAAAGAACTGAAATAATGCAAAATACCAATGCCCAAGGATAAGTCCAAGTTTCTTACAGGGTAGGTCTCTTACTGCTGGTATCAAATACACTGACATCTGCCCCTCCACTTTCAGCTGGGGGTGAGATGGGGAAGGGGGTTGAGGATCAAGGAGAAGAGGAGAACCCAGCTACAATGCCTTTCACTCCGCTCTTCTTTCTGTGACACAGACTGAATAATGTGTGCAAGATGTGTGCACACCAGTTCATGCCCAAGCTGCAAGTCTACATTATAAAAGTTTGCTCATGAAGAACAGGTACCAGCTTCTCTGAAACCACAAGGTGGTCCCTTCAAGAATTGTGCCCTAAAGTATCACAGCAGCAATTGCACCAGGTATCAATTGTCAACATCAAATGTTTGTTTTCTTTTAGTGTTAATCTTATAGGAGAGAAAGTGGATGCAAGTTTGAAAGAAGAAAAGTTGAATTAAATATAACACTGTATTATGCCCCTTAATGTCTGACGTGGTCTGCACACACCAGCTGTGTGGTGAAAAAGGCACAACAGCGCCTCTTTCACCTCAGACAGTTGAGGAAGTTTGGTATGGGCCCCAAAATCCTAAGAACTTTCTACAGGGGCACAATTGAGAGCATCCTGATGGCTGCATCACTGCCTGGTTTCAGAATTGTACCTCCCTTAATTGCATGACTCTGCAGAGAGTGGTGTGGACAGCCCATCGCATCTGTAGTTGTGAACATCCCATGATTCAGGACATTTACAATGACAGGTGTGTAAAAAGGGCCCATAGGATCACTGGGGACCCAAGTCATCCCAACCACAATCTATTCCAGCTGCTACCACCCGGGAAATGGTATCACAACATAAAAGCCAGAACCAACAGGCTCCGGGACAGCTTCTTCCACCAGGCCGTCAGACTGATTAACTCACACTGATTTGAGTGTACTCTATATTACATTGACTGTTCTATTTATTATAAATTACTATGATTGCACATTGCACATTTAGATGGTGATGTAACAAAGAGTTTTACTCCTCATGTATGTGAAGGATGTAAAGTCAATTCAATTCAATTCCCAAAGCAATAGGAGTGGAATGAGGGTATGGAGTAATCTGACATGCACTGAATTATAACTATATAGACACAGAGACATGTTGTCCACGTCATTGAAATCTGCAAATAGTAATGCAATATAAACTCATGTACAGAACTTGTGTTTAATCAAAATTGTACCATGTTACCCACACTAGTAATCTCAACCTAGCGTGCTTCACATCAATATAAGAAAATTTATTGAAGAATTGTTTTATGAGAAGCATAATGCCACATTGTATTATTCAGCAGAGGATTTGAATTGGGTTTCCTTTAAAGCCAAACAATTCTTATGGCGAAATCCAATCCCACTTAGAGGTTAATTGTTGTTTAGGGAGGAGATCAGAATGCTGATGTCTGTGGGAAAACCAATTGCAGACACTGTGGCTCCAGTCCTTTCCTTTCCTGAACGGTGTTTCCATAGATGATGAACACAAGAGGTTGGATGGAAGCAAGCTCATTTCTGCAGTTTTCCTGTGCCAACTGTGCATACCTGGGATGTCTCCAACTTTGACCTGGACTCTTAGATAATTTACTAAAATAGATGAGCATTGGATCCTGGCTCTCTTTGGTTCTCTCTTCTAAATTTTCCCTCACAGTGCAAATCATGGCTTGTATGCAGCCTATGAAACTGCCAACCACAAATCTGAAGAGTGGCCAACATCTGGACTTGCCCCATTGTTAAATTACACTTCAAACTTCTTGACAAATTGGCACAGATGGTTAGCAGAGTCTCAAGGTCAACTAAAAGGAAATATTCCTAAGGTGCAGACTCTGTAAAGGAATGGTTCAGTTCACATGATGTAAACCCACATGGTGATACTTCATTTTATGTCATACCAGCAGCAGCTGAGAAATTGCTTAAAGTACTGTATGTCATTTGGAAAAACAAGAAGCAACTGGAGAGCACAAAGATTAACGAGGGAAAAATATAGAGATTCTGTCAGAGTTTGAAGTATGAAATTACATTTCAGAAAACCAAGTGGCTTTTTGTTCTTTGCTGGTCAAATCTATGTCATCTTTTGTAGCTATTTTAGTGGGTGTGTGGAAATATTTCTGGTGGAGTGTGTGAGAACAGAGGGTTGCGATGTTGTCTGGTTAATACTGCTAACAAGTTCTGATGTGAAGTCCAAGATCAAGCCAGGGTAAGAGATTGGCTTTATTTGGAGTCAATTGAAACCACATCTAGGAAAATGGCCAAAGTCAGAAAGTGTAATGGTATTCCATCACTTTGCTTAGATTTGCTCCTATCAATTATAGTCATTTTAGTTTTTTTTTAAATCAAAGCCATGCCCCCTTTCACATATTTGAATAGTATTTTTTGAAGGAAGACTGACTGAGTTGTAATTTCATATTACAATGGATTCCAGTTAACTAGGCCATTGGTTCATCAGGGCAGCTGCTTATTTGGGGGCAACTCTTAAAGAACATAAACAAATCAAGAAAATAGGCTGGATTTCCTTCATTTGGGACACTGTGACACTTAATTTGGGGTAGGAGACTGTTGCAAAACATTTTCTAACTACCATCAGTCGCGCTCACATCCTGTGGTTGATAGATACCACACTGTATTTAGAGAAAGCAGTTTTTAAATAGCATCACTTGTGTGTTTGTGTTCAAAAAGCAATAATTTTTGTCACTGATAGATGCAAATAATAAACAACAAGACAATTCAGAACGGTTTTTGCTTACCACGATTTCAAGCATTTAGGCTTGGAGATGCTAGAACTGGCCGGGAGGGAAAATGAAGCAATTTTACTACCTTAAACAAGTTAGGGACTATGAAGAATTCAAAGGTATCCACAATCATCTTGTATGTAACAATGAAAATACAGTTTTGGATGATGAAATCATTGAAACCATTGTTTGAAGGCAGTCCATTATCTGCACAAGGTGTCTATGTTGATTTGTTCATTTACAGTCAATCAAAAGAACATTCAACAACACACTGGAGGAACTCAGCAGGTTGGGCAGCAACTGTGGAAAAGATTGGTCGACGTTTCGGGCCGGAACCCTTTGTCAGGTTCTGGCCCGAAACGTCGACCGAACTTTTCCACGGACGCTGCCTGACCTGCTGAATCCCTCCAGTGTGTTGTCAGTGTTGCTTTTACCCCAGCATCTGCAGATTATTTTGTGTTTACGAATCAAAAGAACATGTTAGCATACACTGAATGAATTCCTCCGTCAATAAATATTAGGAACTAATACAGTTTTATAGTACTATAGTTGTTAGGTAGCATTCTCATTTGTTCTATATTCAATTTAAGTACTTAATTTGTTACTCAGTTTATTTCTGTAGTTTCTTTTTTTATACCCTTTTAAATGATTTTCATGAAGCTTTGACTAATTGGGGTAGCTGCTTAATGGGGCCAGAATGTACTGGTCCTAATGTCTCCTAATTAACTGGAATCTATTATATATGTTTCTTAAAATATGCTTCCATATAGTCCAATAATTCACATCACTATGAATACCCACTAGCCCGATCCAGCCAACAATCCTTTTTCCTCACCTCTGCAGCAGAGAAGGTCAGGGAGGGATAGTTAGAACAAAGGGAGTATTTTTATAGGGTGAGATTAGAAGGCTTGATGTGGCAGTAGAAGTACAGATTAAGCTCACATTAAATTCACGTCTGCATTCAGTGTTATTTATAAGGTGGTAGGACATGCCTTGCAGGCCTGACTATACAAAAAGGAAAACCTGAGCCAAAATGATGACAGGCAGAAATTCTGAACCAGACAGTTCTGATTCAAACACAATTGAGTCGAGAACTTTGCAACATGACCAGACATAGATGAGGTATTGTTCCTAAGTTTGTGCTGTTTCTCATTGCTACTTCAGATTTCCAGCATCTGCAGTTTTTTTTAAATATATACATTTCCAATTCAGTTTAATACTGGGGAAACAACAAAGAATATGGGGTCAATTGAAACCAGGTCTGGGAAGATAGCCAAAGGCCATCACACATATGAAACAGTGCTTGTTGCAGAGGAGACAAAAGTCCCAAGCAATGGGCCAAAGAGCAGATATGCAAGGTTAGTTGGTACTGAAGAATGCTTAGAATTCATAAACAACAGGGATTAACGATCCAGGAACACCAGTCATCAGCTACCACCTTGCAGATGCAAAAGCAATCAAAACTATACTGCATCTACAACCGTGGTGAGCAAAACATTTCAGAATTGTCTTACTGTTTATTACTCGCTATCTATCCATGACAAAAATCACTGCTTTTTGAACAGAAACATGCAAGTGACGCTATTCAAAAGCTGTATTCATGCAAAACATACATAAGACATCGCTTGCAATGCCATGCTCAATTTTGGGTAATTCAATCTAGATACTGGTTTTAGCGAAAAAACGCATCATTTCATTAGGCTGCAAATGGGGATGAAAAGACTCAACTATGAGACAAGACCAGTAAACTTGGATTGCAAATCACTGGAAATCAAAATCTGGTTATTATAACTGTAATATGTTGTGAAATTTGTTTTGCGGCAGCAGTACTGTACAAGACAAAAATTACTATGTTACAAATACACAAATGAATTAATAGTGCAAAAGAGGAAAGTGAGGTAGTGTTCATGGACTGCACAGAAATCTGATGACAGAGGGGAAGAAGCTGTTCCTAAAACATCGCGTGTGGTTACCTCCTCCCCAGTGGTAGTAATGAGAAGTAATGTCCCAGATGGTGAGGATCCTCGAAGCACTGCTTTTCCATGGTGCTGAGGGCTGTGTTGGTAATGAGACCACAGCCCTCTGCAGTCTCTTTCGATGTTGCACATTTCAGGTGAAGCAACCACTCAGAACACTCTCCACCGTACATCTGAAGAAATCTGCCTGAGTCTTTGGTGACATACCAAATCTCTTCAAACTCCAAATGAGTATAGCCAGTGGAGTGCCTTCTTCATGATTGCTTCAATGTGTTGGGCCTAGGATAAATCCCCTGAGATGCTGGTGCCCCGAATTTAAAGCTGCTCACACCTCAGTGAGGACCGGTGTGCGATTTCCTGACTTACCCTCCCTGAAGTCCACAATCAATTCCTTGGTCTCACTGACGTTGAGTGCAAGGTTGTTGCTGTGACCCCACTCAACCAGCTGATCGACCTCACTCCTGTACGTCTCCTCATCACCATCGAGATTCTACCAACAACAGTGGTGAACATACAGATGATGTTTGAGCTGTACCTAGCCACACTGTCACGAGTGAGAGTAGACTAATGGGCTAAACATGCATCCTTGAGGTGTATGCGTTGACTATCAGCAAGGAGATGTTTCTAACCTGCGCAGACTTGGTCTCCAGGTGAGGAAGTCAAGAATCCAATTGCAGAGGAAGGTATAGAGGCCCAGGTTTGAAGTTTGTTGATTAGTACTGAGGGGAGGATGGTGTTGAATGCCAAGCAGTAATCAATAAACAGCAGCCCAATGTATGTATTGCTCTTGTCCAAGTGCTCCAAAGCCATATGGAGAGCCAGTGAGATTGCATCCATCGTAGACCTGTTGTAGCAGTAGGAAAATTGCAGTGGGTCCTGGCCCTTGCTCAGGCAAGAGTTAATATTCATCCTCTCACAGCTGCAGATTGATGCAGGTAGGAACCTTTGCCTGCAGCTGTGAGAGGTCGAATTCGTCCTTGAGCAGTCCAGCCAATCGATCAGCATAGGCTTTCAGCACCCAACCAGGTAGTCTACTTGATGACTCGTGGGGGTTCACCCTCTTGAACAATGTCCTGACGCGAGCCTCTGAGACAGAGATCGTAAAGTCACCCACCAGTTGCTGCAGTGATTTGTACAGGTGTAGTGTTACCACCCCTTTCAAAGTGTGCATAAACAGAAAAGGTAAAAGAATAGTCTGGCAAGAGTATCAAAGGAGCACCAAAGAGAACATCAGAACACTCTGCTACAGGACTGCAGAGTAACAGGCATACATTTGCTTGAAATATGATGGGAATGTTAGTGTTAAGTTCGCCAGAACATTAAATATTTGACTGGAATAACCATTCAATTTCATCATTCAAACAATTTAAACCTAACGCAATATTTTAATTTTTATGCCTAATTCCCCCTGCGTTCCTGATGTGGTTGAATCCTTACTGTTAGTGCTTTACAGCATTACAGTGTCCTTGATGACAACACCCACAAGTTGTGCATCCGCCTGCAGCTTCTTACAGACCACATCGGAGAACTGGAGCAGGCACTGGATGACCTGTAGATCATTCAGGAGTCAGAGAGGTTGATAGGTGGGAAGGCAGTTGTTCCTAAATTGTAGGAAGCAAATAACTGGGCGACCGTCAGGATAAGGAAAAGGTATAGGTAGTGAGTGCAGGGTACCCCTCTGTCTGTTCCGCTCAATAGCAAGTATATTGTTTTGGATATTGTGTGGGGTGGAGGAAGGGGGTTCCTAGCAGTGGACATGCACAGCAAACAACAGGAATTCTGCAGATGCTGGAAATTCAAGCAACATACATCAAAGTTGCTGGTGAACGCAGCAGGCCAAGCAGTATCTGTAGGAAGACGTTTCAGGCCGAGACCCTTCGTCAGGACACGCACAGCAGTCAGGTCTCTGACACTGTCTAGTTCTGTGGTTCAGAAGGAAATAGGAGAGAAGAGGTGAGCAGTAATGATAGGGGTTCACTGTTTAGTGAGACGGACAGGAAATTCTGTGGAAGATATCAAGAAGGATGGTATGTTGCCTCCCATTGCCAGGGTCAGAGATATTTCTGATCAAGTCCTTAGCTTTCTTAAGGGGGAGGGGAAGCAGTCAGAGGTCCTCGTCCATATCAGTACTAATGACATAGGCAGGAAGGCTGGTGGGGCTGGTGGTGGCGAGTTCAGGTAGTTAGGTGCTAAGTTAAAAGTACAAGAACTCCAGGGTGCTGATCTCAGGAGGCTATTCATTCCATGTGCCTGTGTGGCTGGAAATACAGATGTAATCCAATTTAACACATAGTGAAGGAGATGGTGCAAGAGTGAGGACTTCAGATTTTTGGATCATTGGGCTCTTCCAGGGAAGATGGGACCTGTACAAATGGGACAGCTTGGACACGAACTGGAGGTGGACTAATATCCTTGAGGGAAGGTTTGCTAGTGCTGCTCTAGGAGGTTTAAACTACAGTTGCAGGGGGATGAGAATCAGAGTGGCTGGTCAGCAGGTGGAGTGGCTATGGGGAAAGTAGATGTTAAACCTGCATGCAAAGAGAGGAATTGAAAGGCTGAGCACATTTCACCGCATGGAGTATTGTAGGTAAGGCAGATGAACTAAGAGCATAGATAAGCACATGGAATTATGATTGTTGTAGCCATTAGTCAGCCAATTGTGGGAGGGGCAGGACAGGCAGCTCAATGTTTCAGGGTTCCTTGGTTGTAGATATAATAGAGGGGGGGTACTAAAGGGGAAGAGGTGGCATTTCTAGGAAAATGTCATGGCAGTGTTCAGAGAGGGCATGCTGAATGGCTTGTCTACTGAGACAATAACAGTGGAGCCGAGAAATAAGAAAGGGATGAGAACGTTAATGGGTGTATGTCTATAGACCTCCCCATAGTCAATGGGATTTAGAGGAGCCAATTTATCGTGAGCTAGCAGATGCAAAATAAAAGGTTGTGATAGTAGGTAATTTTAGCTTTTCAAATATTGACTGGGACTCCCTTACCGTAAAAGGGCTGGATGGGATAGAGTTTGTCATACACGTTCTGGAACATTTCTTTAATCAATATGGAGAGGTCCTAACCTGAGAGGGCATGATACTAGATCTCCTCTTAGGGAATGAGACAGGTCAGATGGCAGAAGTGTGTAGGGGAACCCATTGGATCTAGTGATCATAGTTCCATTAGTTTCCAGATAATTATGGAGAAGGATAGGACTAGTTGTTGGGTTGAGATTCTAAATTGTAGAATGGCCAATTTGTTGGCATCAGAGGAGATCTGGGTAAGTGTGCATTGGGACAGGTTATTTTCCATCAAAGGGATGCTTGGCATATGAGAGGCCTTCAAAAGTGAAGTACTGAGAGATCAGGCTTTGTATGTGCCCGTTGGAATAAAAGGCAAGTCTAGAGAACCATGGTGTTCAAGAGATATTAAGACCCTGGTGAAGATGAAGATTAAGAAGGAGGAGGAGGATGAGGCACATATCAAGTATAGGCAGTTAGGACCAAATGAGGTGCTTGAGGAGTACAAGAAATGAAAGAAAACACTTAAGAAAGAAATCAGGAGGGCTAAAAGAGGAGTTTGCTTTGGCAGACAAGATGAATTAGAATCCTAAGGACTTCTATAGATATATTAAGAACAAAAGGACAGCAAGGGTCATAATTGGTCCTCTTGAAGATCAAAGTGGTTATCTATGCATGGAGCCAAAAGAAATGGGGGAGATCTCAAATGTTTAGCATCTGCATATACTTGGGAGACAGATAACAGAGGAACAAAAGAGTGTGAGGTCATGAATTGCACCTGGATTACAGAAAAAAAGGTGCTAGCTATCCTGAGGCCAATTAAGTTGGATAAATCCGTAGAGCCTGAAGAGCCTAAGAACCCATAGAGCCTGGCAGAGACATTTAAACCATCCTTAGACACGGGTGAGGTGCATTAGGATTGGAGGATAGCAAATGTTGTTCCTTTGTTCAAGATTAAGTCACTTGGTATTCAGGATAGAGTAGTAAATTGGATTCAGTATTGGCTGAGCAGGTGAGGACAGAGAGTGGTTGTAGATGGCTATATCCCTTACACAAGTTGTGTGGCTAGTGATGTGCTACAGAAATCGGTGATGGGTCCGTTTCTGTTTATCACCTATATACATGACTTAGATGATAATATGGTCAACTGGATCAGCAAATCTTTGATGACATCAAGATTGGAGGTGTAGTGGACAGCAAGAAAAACTATCGAGAGTTTGCAGCAGAATCTGGAACAGCTGTCTGAAAAATGGCAACGTAATTTAATTCAGACAAATGTGAAATGTTGCCCATTGTCAGGACAAACCAGGGTAGAACTTACACAGGGAATAGTAGGGCACTCAGGTGTGAGGTGGAACAGAGGCATTTTGTAGTACAGATCCACAGTTCCTTAGAAGTGGTATTGCAGTAAGAAGGTGAGGTGCTCGGACACAATGGACACTTCGGATCTCATCAAAAGTGTATTTGTTCATCCTGTACATCCTTTTTATGGTCACAAGTCACTGCTAGATACTAAGAACATAAAGTACTGCGGGACTCTCCCATCAGTGAGTTGCTTGACAGCGATGGACCTGCATACTGCATAAGGGGTTGTATAAGGGGTAAGGGGTCATTGTATAAGGGGTCATGGTACAGGTGCAGGTAGACGGGTCTAGGGAGTAAAACAGGCTGGCACAGACTGGATGGGCCAAAGGGCATGTAATTGTGCTGTATGACTATTAGAAACAAGTAGTCACTCCAGACCCAAGTTTTAAAGATATTGGTGGTTTATTCATGATAACATTTGGAATCCTTGTGATCAGAGCATTAGTGCAGTCTGAGCATGCAATATTTACATCTGCCACAGTCCTCTGAGAGTTTGAAACCCACATTTTAAAAACAGATTTCATTTTGGAAGCAAGCCAAACAGCCTATAAAAATTGAAGGAAATCTTACTCCACACCCTCTGAAAGGCTCCATTTAATCTAGTTAGAGGAAAAAAGTATTTATTCTGGTCTTTCAAACTTCTATAAACATTTTTGTGCATGTTCAGGTTATTTGATTATTCATTAAAATGAAGACCACTTACATTGGTGCATGCCTCTCCTTTCTGACAAAGTTTAAACCCAGCGCAGGATATTTCGCCCCTATCAAGGCCCTCGGTTGGTGGAGCTGCAGGAAGACTTACCGATCGGAGGGCTATCAGATAGGGGTCCCTGGAAAGATAATTTATTTCAGTTAACCAAATAATGGGTGTTAAGTTGCATGTTATTGGACTCTAAATTATATCATTTGTCACACATATTTTGATCCGTGAAAGCCAGCAGTGAACTAGAAATTGAGCATAAATTCAACAACCCTTGTGGATACAAGTTCTATTGTGATAACTTGGACTTTCTACTTAGCTAGTTAGAAGTCAATATACAGTATATCAAGAGTCAAAACTAATATCTGATCCCTTCCAATACAGAGAGGCACATGTTTGCAGGCTGTTCAATCTCCTTCAGAATCTGCCTGGAAGATTCAAGACATTGACAAGCAACACAAGCTGACAAGCTGTGCACCATTGTTTGGCATGTGGTCCTTTTCAATAGTTTCATTCTGTGTCAAATTCCATAAACTAACACCTAAATTTTGTAATATGTTGGGTACTGCGAGTCATCAAGTTTTCAAAATGAATACTAATGTTAGTACGTCAGTGCAGCATAACCCCTGCATGACCCAAGCATGGAAAAGTACTGAATGACCTGACAAATTCTATCAGAGTGTCAGATGTGTAAAGATAGGGAATAGATCAGCAATGTAGCCCAGATAGGGGAGCCGACTACAGTGATGTGTTTTCTTCAATGTAACGGAAATAATCTCCTTCCAAATGAACGAAATGCAAACTTTTTATTCCAGAATTAATTGTAATCTGTCAGAAAATCAAAATCAACAAAAAAAAACGAGGGGAGGTAATTACTGGTTTTATACCGTGGCTGGACAGAGGGAAAGTGCAAAAGCTTACTTCACCATGGAAAGAGAACAAGTTAATTGTAAGCACTAATCTAAAGATGAGTTGGGCAAACTCAGGCCGAGGTGGTTAAAACATCAATAAAGAAACCAGATATTAAAAATATTAATGTTGCAAAGAAAGATTGATGAAAGAAGTAGGAAAATTAAAGTTTGCTGGCCTGGAGCCCAGTCTGAATTGGAGCAGATCCCACAGCAGGAAAGGGAGAAACTATCTGCCCTTGAGCCTCATTTTATTCAAACAGACAGGCCACGAATGCTGGCTCTACACCCACAGGCAACTCAGTGTCAAAGACAATTAGAACTTTGGGTCACTGCATCACTGAGGAAACATCGTGCATCAGGATCAGGTTTTACAATCAGTAGCAAAGAATCCCACTGCCAAGGTTGAACTTGATGGGGGCAGTTCTGACCAACAAGGATTGAATCCCAGTTCTGTACTGAATGACCCTAGAAAGGAATTGTTTTTCCGAAGATATTTATGGTCCAGAATGTGTAGTGAGTGGTGAAATTCCCACTCTTGTCACTGATTGCTGAAGAAAATTTAAACTTGCACAGTAAGCTTGCAGTCTGACACTGGCTTCAGGGGCAGCAGAGAGCCTGTGTGTAGTATCTAGGCCTTTGCAGCACTCTGCATCTTTTGGGTGGGGACAGAACAAACTCCACAAGGTTGTTGGTAGAATCTCAGGTGGTGACGAGAGGGTGTACAGGAGTGAGATATGCCAACTAGTGGAGTGATGCCGCAGCAACAACCTGGCACTCAACGTCAGTAAGACGAAAGAGCTGATTGTGGACTTCAGGAAGGGTAAGACGAAGGAACACATATCAATCCTCATAGAGGGATCAGAAGTGGAGAGAGTGAGCAGCTTCAAATTCCTGGGTGTCAAAATCTCTAAGGATCTAAACTGGTCCCAACATATCAATGTAGTTATAATGAAAGCAAGACAGCGGCTATGCTTCATTAGGAGTTTGAAGAGATTTGGCATGTCAACAAATACACTCAAAAACTTATATAGTTGTACTGTGGAGAGCATTCTGACAGGCTGCATCACTGTCTGGTATGGAGGGGCTACTGCACAGGACCGAAAGAAGCTGCAGAGGGTTATATATCTAGTCAGCTCCATCTTGGGTACTAGCCTACAAAGTACTCACAACATCTTTAGGGAGCGGTGTCCATTATTAAGGACCTCCAGCACCAGGGCATGCCCTTTTCTCACTGTTACCATCAGGCAGGAGGTACAGAAGCCTGAAGGCACACACTCAGTGATTCAGGAACAGCTTCTTCCCCTCTGCCATCTGATTCCTAAATGGACATTGAATCTTTGGACACTACCTCACTTTTTTAAAAAATTTACTGTATTTCTGTTTTTGCACATTTTAAAAAATATCTATTCAATATACGTAATTGATTTACTTGTTTATTTTTTTCTCTGATAGATTATGTGTTGCATTGAACTGCTGCTGCTGAGTTAACAAATTTCACGTCACATGCCGGTGATAGTAAACCTGATTCTGATTCTGAAATAGCATTGAGGTACAGAGGGATCTTAGGGTCCAAGTCCATAGCTCACTGAAAATGGCCATGCAAGTGGAGAAGGTGGTAAGGGTGACATACAAACACATGTGTTCAGTGGTAGAGGTGCTGAGTGTAAGAGTAAGGAGGTTATGCTGTAGCTATATAAAACTTCTGTGCAGTTCTGGTTGTCCCTCTATGGGAAGAATGTGGAGACTGTGGAAAGGGTGCAGAAAATGTTCACTGAGGATGCAGCCTGAATTAGAGGGTATGAGCTGTGAGGAAAGTCTGGACAAACTTGGATTGTTCTTCATGGAGTATCAGAGGCTGGGGGGAGACCTGATAAAACATTTTCAAATTATGAGCAGCATAGATAAGGTAGACAGTCAAAATCTTTTCTCCAGGGTAGAAAAGTCAGCCACAAGAAGACCTGCTTTTAAGTTCAGAGGGGGAAAGTTGAAATCTGACACGAGGGTTTTTTTTAAATACACATAGCGGTAGACACTTAGCCCGGGTTACCAGGGATTGCAGAGGAAGCCTGTAGTTTGGTGAAGCTTACAAGACTTTCAGATAGATGCACGAATATGAAGGGAACAGAGGAAAATGATTGTTTCTCAGGATGTGGACATTTAGTATCAGCTAGCATCAAGATCAGCACATTATTCTATGCTTGGGCATTGTTCTCAGTTCCACTATGCACTCCTGCAATATTTTCCCACCCTGCAATCTCCAAGCCATCTTAACCACATTGCAGCTTGCACAGGTCTTGGTGGACGGCCCACAGTAGCAGAATCTTGTTTGTGACAGCAACAACCACAGCAGATCACGATAGGAGGAATGCCATTGGGGCTCATTAACTTAGCCATGCAACACCATTCCCTGCTCCTATATTACAAACTTTAAAGCTTCAGAGTAAAGTTTTAAAAACTATTTGCTACTTGCTGAAACTAGAACATTCAGACCAAGTCATTCACCATGAAGCCTTGTATATCTACAGAACCTCCTGTAGCTATAAAACCATCACATGGATGTGTTAATAACAGCTCTTGCCATAAAAACTGTCTAAACTAAGTACTTTATCATTTTGAAAGGGTGGTCTATTTGCCATCACTGGTCACTGACAGTTTCCATGAAGTTTATGCAAACTTTTAAACAGCTCCTTGCTGTCACCGGCTATGTAATTCAAGAGGACATTTCCTACAAGATACTCATGACAACTAATCAGGAAAAGTACAGCAGCTGTCTGAGTATTTGAAAATCCAAGTGATAAAGCCTTACAGTGATAAAGGATGCACAAATCTCATACAGTGCACATTGGAGACACCCATTTCAGTAATATGTTGCTGGACATCCATCGTCTGTATATTAGTGCAAGTCATATTGTAGACATCAAAACTGATGTGGTTCATGTCAAGACTAAAAACTAAAGACTATATTTCTAGGAGAATGTTCAAACAAAAATTAACAGACAATTCACTTGAAAAGTGAAAATTAAGTTACCCATCAGCACATGGTACTCTCCGAGATGCCAGTAGAACAAAATCCTGAAAGTTGCCGGCCTTGTTGACAGAAGGAGAGATCACATGATAGATGACATCATCCTCATCCACTTTTTGTATCAACTTAAATTTTCTTGGAAGGAAAAACAAGATGAATCAAAATCCTAAAATGATGCATTTGAAAAACTACAGTTAAATTTCTTAATTCTTACTTCACATTCTTACTATTGAGAAACCCTCACTTGTGAAAGCAAATATTTTGGGGAAAGTCCTTCAAAAAAGGAATTCTTTCACATGAGGTTGAGCAATATCAACACTGGAAGAGACTATTCAGCTGACTAGACCCAGGAGCTATCTCTGAGAAATTATCCGCCTCTTTTCACTTTCTGCATTTACCTTTACAATCTTGATGAATCCTGCTACCGCCACTGTTTCTGGTTGGCACCTCAACTCTCAACGGCCAAATATATTGTAACTTCTCACTTGTTCCACAGCAACTTAAGTATAGGTCATCTGGTTATCAACTCTCCGATTCATGGAGATGGATTTTTTTCTGCTCTGTTTTCTAAAAGAAAATCCTTAAAGGGATAATAGGTTTACCCTTCTAAGCTCTAAGTATTCCACGAAATATAAACAGATTGGAGGAATTTTCTTTCCCTCTACAAAGCTGGTGTGTGATCTCACAGATATTAAAGATTTCCCTTTAGTATACCATCCAGTGGGTCTGAGACACAGGAATTACTAGTTGGTTTGACTGCAAGATTCATCTCATTTCCTCCTTCAGCAGCGTTTTGTTTTCTTATGTGATGATTATGGAGGAAGATTAAGGCACATGGGATCCACAGAGACTTGGTAAATTAGATTCATAATTGATGGCCGCAGTTGTGGTGAAGTGATGTTATTCTGACTGGAGGTCTGTGACAGTGGTTTTCCACAAGGATCAGTGCTAGGCCCTCTGAGTGATTTAGACTAAAATACAGGTGGTCTGATTTGAAATAGTAGTGGAGTGTGAGGAAAATTGTCAAAGGGTTCATCAGGACATAGACACTATTAGAAATGTGGGTGGGGTAATGCCCCTTGGGAGGTCACATTTTAGAGATAACTGTACAGTAAATGGCAATACCCTTCGGAGCATTAATATACAGAGGGGAATCTTGGGGAGCTGGAACATACTTTCCTGAAAGCGGCAACACAAGTAGATAGGGCAGTAAAAACAGCATGCAATACACTTGCCTTCATCAGTCAGGGTGTTGAATATAAACTTGTGAAGTCATCCTGCAGTTGTATAAAACTTTGGTGGGGTCACTTTGGAGTGTTGTGTATGGATCTGGTTGCCAGGTTGCGGAAAGAATGTGGAGGCTTTGGAGAGGGTGCAGAAAAGGTTCACCAGGATGTTGCCAGGATTAGAGAGCATTATCTATTAGGAGAAGTTGGGAAAGCTGGGACTGTTTTCTCTGAAGCAAAGGGTGACTGACAGAAATATATATAATGATGATGAGAGCCATCGATGGAGTAGATGGTCAGAGTCATTATCTCAGGGTGGCAGTGTCATGTAGGAGAGAGCACAGCTGTAAAGTGAGAGGAGTTTTGTTTAAAGGATATATATGAAGGGATATAGACCATGTGCAGACAGGTGTGATTAGTTTAAACTGACATCTTGGATCAAAGGAACTGTTCTTATACTATAAACAAGAGAAAATCTGCAAATGCTGGAAATCCGAGCAACACACACAAAACGCTGGACGAACTCAGCAGGCCAGGCAGCATCTATGGAAAAAGTATAGTTGACTTCCTGCAGAAGGGTCTTGGACTGAAACATCAACTGTACTTTTTTCCCCATAGATGCTGCCTGGCCTGCTGAGTTCCTCCAGCATTTTGTGTGTGTGTGTGTGTGTTGCTTGTTCTTGTTCTATGTAGTGAACTACAGTATGTTTTATGCAGAAAACCAGTTGATCCTTTCCTCCATGGTCCAGAGAGACAGGAAGACTGTTAGTCTTTGAGCTGTGATCATCTGAGGCGTCCCTGATCTACATTAGACAACTACTACCCAAGTTAGTTGGACCCTGCTGGAATGTTCACTGTGCATTGGCTGCAGCTGATTCCACTTTAGTCGGTCAGTTATTAATAATATTCACTTTCTTTCTGGCTGCATCTACACATGCAGGCCTGGGAATGGCTGGGAAATAACTAGTCTGCCGGTGATAAAGTTTAGTGTCCTATCAATAACCTGATTACATTCAGGCTCCCCCATTGACAGGGTGCTTCTCAGTTAAGCTAACACCACAAAGCCATAGGGAAGGTGGTCCAACCGATGTGCCTTGGGGGAGCTGATCACTGAGAAACTGAGAAGAGAAGCAACCCTCCATTTAGAATGGGAGGTCCATCAGATTTAACGTGTCCCTTAATAAGAGAGAGAGAATTAAGTCTCCTTATTTCTTATGCTGCATCAGCTTCTACCCCCTCCACTGTTACGTGAGTTCAATCGATAGTTCCGGTGCCTGTTCTTACTGGTAGTGAGTGTCCCACTCATGTCGACGGCTCATATCAGACAGCAGGAGGAAGACTTGCTTGATGTTTACAGAAACAGTCATTTCTGCTTTGAAGAATATTAACTGATCCTCTTCTAGCGTAAAAAGTTTTGCCTGGAAAGAGAAAATTGAGAACATTTTCCAGAAAAGCTGGTTAGCCGGAAGTCTTGAACACTTTGTGTTGCCGCTGATTTAAACTTGCCTTCTTCCGTGTGCAGCTCAGTACCCAGTTTTGTTTTGCAGCCAGGGTTTTTAGTGCAGAGATATTATTGTAGCTGAGGTAAACCTTTAATAATAATAAAAAAAAGACAAACTTTTAATATGCCAAATGGTTAAGGGAAACACCTCTTTACCACTGGCCTATGAGAGTCACCTTAGCACATAAACACGTCTTTAGTCACTGGTACAACATACTAGCAGCGCTGTACTGTGTCCCACTTCCGAAGTTTGGTTCCGTCACAGCTGCAGACCGTGGAGCATGGCTCACTACCAGTACAATATTCTACTTCCGGTATATGAACAAGCACGCCTAGCTCAACATGCTCTACCGATCTTTCCCATTACTGCTGAGTGCAGATTAGACATTCCCAGGTGAGGTGCAGTTGGCTATCTCACTTAGGGGTGCCAACTGTCCCGTATTAGCCAGGACATCCCGTATATTGGGCTAAATTGGTTTGTCCCCTGTGGGACCGCCCTTGTCCCGTATTTCTCCCACTAAGGTGGAGTGTTCCTATGAAACCGTTCGTAAGCCGAAATGGCGTAAAGCGCAGAAGCAATAACCATTAATTTATATGGGAACATTTTTTGAGCGTTACCAGACCCAAAAAATAACCTACCAAATCATACCAATAACACATAAAACCTAAAATAACACTAACATATAGTAAAAACAGGAATGATGTGATAAATACACAGCCTATATAAAGTAGAGATAGTGTATGTACAGTGTATCAGAATCGGGAAGATTAAGCCAAAACCAATTTGTGGAAAAAAAAATTGGCACGTACATGCATGCGCACACAGGTGCCCGCACAAGGCTTCATGGTCATGGTAGTCTTTATCATGATAG
Organism: Mobula hypostoma; assembly: GCF_963921235.1. NCBI lineage: Eukaryota > Metazoa > Chordata > Chondrichthyes > Myliobatiformes > Myliobatidae > Mobula > Mobula hypostoma. The sequence continues at coordinate 44,168,426 of NC_086108.1, forward strand.
TCATTATCATTAGTGATAATTTTTCAAAACTCGTTAGATTCTGGACTAGTTCCTGAGGATTGGAGGGTGGCTAATGTAACCCCACTTTTTAAAAAAGGAGGGAGAGAGAAACCGGGGAATTATAGGCCGGTTAGCCTAACGTCGGTGGTGGGGAAACTGCTGGAGTCAGTTATCAAGGATGTGATAACAGCACATTTGGAAAGCGGTGAAATGATCGGACAAAGTCAGCATGGATTTGTGAAAGGAAAATCATGTCTGACGAATCTCATAGAATTTTTTGAGGATGTAACTAGTAGAGTGGATAGGGGAGAACCAGTGGATGTGGTATATTTGGATTTTCAAAAGGCTTTTGACAAGGTCCCACACAGGAGATTAGTGTGCAAACTTAAAGCACACGGTATTGGGGGTAAGGTATTGGTGTGGGTGGAGAATTGGTTAGCAGACAGGAAGCAAAGAGTGGGAATAAACGGGACCTTTTCAGAATGGCAGGCGGTGACTAGTGGGGTACCGCAAGGCTCAGTGCTGGGACCCCAGTTGTTTACAATATATATTAATGACTTGGATGAGGGAATTAAATGCAGCATCTCCAAGTTTGCGGATGACACGAAGCTGGGTGGCAGTGTTAGCAGTGAGGAGGATGCTAAGAGGATGCAGGGTGACTTGGATAGGTTGGGTGAGTGGGCAAACTCATGGCAGATGCAATTTAATGTGGATAAATGTGAAGTTATCCACTTTGGTGGCAAAAATAGGAAAACAGATTATTATCTGAATGGTGGCCGATTAGGAAAAGGGGAGGTGCAACGAGACCTGGGTGTCATTATACACCAGTCATTGAAAGTGGGCATGCAGGTACAGCAGGCGGTGAAAAAGGCGAACGGTATGCTGGCATTTATAGCGAGAGGATTCGAGTACAGGAGCAGGGAGGTACTACTGCAGTTGTACAAGGCCTTGGTGAGACCACACCTGGAGTATTGTGTGCAGTTTTGGTCCCCTAATCTGAGGAAAGACATCTTTGCCATAGAGGGAGTACAAAGAAGGTTCACCAGATTGATTCCTGGGATGGCAGGTCTTTCATATGAAGAAAGACTGGATGAACTGGGCTTGTACTCGTTGGAATTTAGAAGATTGAGGGGGGATCTGATTGAAACGTATAAGATCCTAAAGGGATTGGACAGGCTAGATGCGGGAAGATTGTTCCCGATGTTGGGGAGGTCTAGAACGAGGGGTCACAGTTTGAGGATAGAGGGGAAGCCTTTTAGGACCGAGGTTAGGAAAAACTTCTTCACACAGAGAGTGGTGAATCTGTGGAATTCTCTGCCACAGCAAACTGTTGAGGCCAGTTCATTAGCTATGTTTAAAAGGAAGTTAGATATGGCCCTTGTGGCTACAGGGGTCAGGGGGTATGGAGGGAAGGCTGGGTTCTGAGTTGGATGATCAGCCATGATCATAATAAATGGCGGTGCAGGCTCGAAGGGCCGAATGGCCTACTCCTGCACCTATTTTCTATGTTTCTATGTTTCTATGTAGTCTTTCTTGGGGTAAACACAAGTGTCCTGTATTTGATTGCTACTTTTGCCCCTTATTTGGGAGTGAGAAAGTTGGCAACCCTAATCTCACTCCATGTGCCTTTATTGGCCATATTGGTTTTAGTTGTGAAGATTCTCAAGATGGAATAGCTGATGAGCTTGCGCGTGAATAATCACCATGCTGCTGAGTCGATGTTGTAGTTGTTGCTACTGTACAAGCAGTAACACAACATGAGGCACCCCTCCATTTAAAGGGTGGAGAGGAAGGAAGCAAATGTAATTTGTAATGGTGAGACGCTGAGGCTTTATCAGGCATTGGTGCATTATGAGCACATCTGGAGCATTATGAGCAGTTTTGGGTCCCAGATCTAAGGAAGGATGTGTTAGCATTGGAAAGGGTCTGGAGGAGATTTACGAGAATGATCCTGGGGATGAAAGGGTTACTGTATGAGGAGTATTTAATGGCTCTGTGCCTATATTCACTGGATCTAATAAGGATATTGAAAGGCTTGAATAGAGAGGATGTGTAGAAGATGCTTACAGTAATGGGAGGCCTCTAAGACCAGAGGGCATGTGCATCTGAATAGAAGGATGTCCCTTTAGACCAGAAGAGGAACTTCTGTAGCCAGAGGGTAGTGAATCTTTGGAAGTCATAGTCATACTTTATTGATCCCGGGGGCAAATTGGTTTTCCCATTGCTACAGAAGGCTATGGAGGAGATCATGGGGGGTTGATAGGTTCTAGATTAGTTAGGATGTCAAAGGTTATAGGGAGAAAGTAGAGAATGGGGTTGAAAGAGAAAAAGAGAGTTCAAAGTTCAAAATAAATTTATTATCAAAATACATATATGTGAACATATACAACCCTGAGATTCATCCTTTGTGGGCATACTCAATAAATCCATAATAGAATAATAACCATAATAAAGTCAATGAAAGACCACACCAACTTGGGTGCTCAATCAGTGTGCAAAAGACAACAGACTGTGTAAAATAAAAAAAAGAAAGAAATAGTAATAATAAATAAATCAGCAATTAATAAAGAGAACACGAGATGAAGAGCTACTGAAAGTGAGTCCATACATTGTGGGAGCATTTCAATGATGGGGCAAGTGAAGTTGTGTGAAGTTATTTCCTCTGGGTCAGCAGGGATGTTTGCGGGCTAATAGCTCATAACAGGGAAATCAGCTACGATTGAGTAGGACCAGAATCAATGGGCTGAATGGCCTAATTCTGCTCCTGTGTCATATGTTGCTAAAACATAGAGTGCTAAAGCAAAGAAAGAACCAGGACTTGAAGTCTGTCTATCTGATTAAGGTTGATCTTGGTGAGTGCTTAGACACAGAGGGTGAAAGTTTCATGAATAACCAAGCAAACAAAAGACAGAATTAGGCAGATTCTATCCTGGTTGTTAATTTTCACCAACACATGAAGTTTAAACTCAACTCTTCTTTGGCATTCAAGACAAATGGAGATTCCAGGGATGCAATTTCCAGCTTTTTGGATTTATGTATAGAGAGGAGAGTACAAATAATAATTAATCAAATAATTCCTTTCTCAAAATAATCGAACTGTAAAATAATGTAAACATGAGGAATTCTGCAGATGTTGGAAATTCAAGCAACACACATCAAAGTTGCTGGTGAATGCAGCAGTCCAGGCAGCATCTCTAGGAAGAGGTACAGTCGACGTTTCGGGCCGAGACCCTTCGTCAGGACTAACTGAAAGAAGAGCTAGTAAGAGATTTGAAAGTGGGAGGGGGAGGGGGAGATCCAAAATGATAGGAGAAGACAGGAGGGGGAGGGATGGAGCCAAGAGCTGGACAGGTGATTGGCAAAAGGAATATGAGAGGATCATGGGACAGGAGGCCCAGGGAGAAAGAAAAGGGAGGGGGGGGGAAATCCAGAGGATGGGCAATGGGTATAGTCAGAGGGACAGACGGAGAAAAAGGAGAGAAAGAGAAAGAATGTGTGTATATAAATAAATAAATAATGGATGGGTTACGAGGGGGAGGTGGGGAATTAGCAGAAGTTAGAGAAGTCACTGTTC